>NW_019103917.1:0-225424 GCF_001856785.1 Myzus persicae
AAACATGTTTTTTACCAACGCTGGTTGCGTATCGCATATCGCATCGTATATATGTTTTGTGTACTTATATATAAATATCTATAGACTATAATGTCGATTATTGTTATTATTATACTGCGATAAGATAGTGGATAGATAACCTAAGGCTAACCCGATCTTCGTAATTTTAAACTTTGAACCAATTCCTCTGTAATGAAATTGCTTTGCGAACCCGAGTCTAATAATGCGCGACAAAATGATGATTTTTGATTTTCTCCAAATGCTCGAACGATCGCGGTTGCTAAAAGTATCTGTTCATAATTGGTGCTATGCGCATGCGAGCTTATTGACGCGTTAGCGTCAGTTTGGATCGGTGAACGGTTTGTTTTCTCATCTGTTTCCGTTTTTTCATCATTGTTAATTTTATTTTGGAAGATATGTAACAGGGTATTGTGTGCTTTGCTACATTTAAAACAATTTCGTGACAAACATCTTTTTTTTAAATCATGTTTACGCAGGCATAATTTACATAATTTGAGTTCATTTACTTTCTTCATGCGATCGTTTATTGATAGTGCTAAAAACGTGGGACATTTGTATATGGTGTGTTTTAAGTTGCATATAAAACAGGTTACATCCGTGGTAGTAGTGAGCACTGTAGAAGGTGTACGTTGTTTATTATAATTATTCTTTTTACCTGTGCTGTTATTAATTTCCGATGTGGTATTCATTAGGTTTTTAGATGATTCTACGGCTTATAAGATTTGCGAACGTTCGTCTAAAAATATCATTAAATCTTCGATCTTAGCAATTTCGGTTTTTGGTGATTTTACCTCCCATTCAGTTAGCGAGTTTGAGTCTAGTTTTGTGCATATTATGTGTATGAGTAATGGGCCCTATTCGCTTGGTCGCTGCTTTAATGCTTCAAGGGCCGAAATATGACTACGTAGTGTGTCTGAGAACAGGCGTAAACTATCCGACGAATTTGTTTCAATTGCGTTTAATTCGCATATATCTTTGACATGACATTGAATTAATAATTTTTCATTTTGGTAACGCGTGGTCAATGTCTTCCAAGCGTGCTCGTGATTTATGGCCGTTGTTTCAAAATTTTTTATGCAATTTGCCGCTTCGCCGGTTATAGAAGACCGTAAATAGAACAATTTTTGAATTGATGTTAAATTACTATTTGTATGAATCAATGCCTTAAAAATGTCTTTGAATGATACCCAATCATTATAACTACCATTAAACACCGGTATATTTAACGCTGCCAATTTTATAATCGATGATGTCGAATTAATGCTCTCTCCACGATCGGAACTTCGGACAGTGGTGTCATTCTGGTTCGACCTAGTGGAGCTAAGTTTTTGTTCAGCCTCAGCAACTGTCTCAAAAAATAAATTTTCGAAATCGATCCTATATTGCGAATGATCTGTATTTGTATTGTTGCTTATTTCTAATTCTTCCATCGTTGTTTGGACTAATTTAAAACTTTGCCAAGCTTCTTCTAATTTGACCTGTCGCAGAGGTATTTGTTTTAGATTACATTCGGGTGATCTTATGAAATTTTGAAATCGTGTTACTATTGCCCTTATTTGACCGCGTCGCGCTGTACCTTCCATTTTACTTTATACGATGACGATGCTAATGATCGTCAAATAATAAAATGTTTATACTATGCTATTCGATATATTTCCGTGTAGATAACTAAGGTTATATTATATTGTACCTATTGGCTAATACGATGTTATCTGAACATGGGTTAAAGTTTCGACAAAGATGCCGTAATATTTATTACTTTGATATCGCGACTGTACTTGACTCACTAGTCTGACTGGGAATTACCTTGTTTATTTAAGTGACAAGACAGGAACACTTTTAAATAATACGGAAAAAAGGAAAAATATAAAAAGTGACTATCTTACCTTGATAACTTGATTCCTTCGATGGTGGTTGGTGGGCTGGTTTGCTAACCTTACGCGTAGACTTTGTGTACAGCAACAGCTAGCACTTTCTTTTTGAATGATTTTTTCGTTGATCGATCACGTGCTTCGGTGCTAGTTCAAATCCGGACGAATGGACCAAATGTTGCGTGAAACACTGACAATTTCTTAATAACTTCGATTTAAGTGGACTGTATATTGTTGGAATAATAATTGAGTCGTAATTTGTGTATTTTAAATGCTATCTATTTATTTCGTCAATTACATTTTTAAATGATAATTATTATAATTTTCGCGTGAGGTCAGCACAGACCTCAAAGTCACGTAGACCACAAACGACTAACACAATTTTAATGTACAATACTATGATGTACGGACGAAGATCGGGCGGACGACCACAATCTTATCGCAGTATAATAATAACAATAATCGACATTATAGTCTATAGATATTTATATATAAGTACACAAAACACATATACGATGCGATATGCGATACGCAACAGGTACACTGGTACAATAATTGGTGTATGGGCAGCTCGGCCAAAATAAGTCTATAGACTACCTCGGGACTTACGATAATTGGTACAAGACGGCACACGATCACAACAAACAGATTCTCCTGATCACACAAGGTTGTGGCGGCGGTGGCGGCAAGCGGACGGGACGTTGCGTCTCGCTTGACCGCTGGAAAAAGACAACAAAACTATGAACGGACGCCGGTTACAATGAACATCGGCGGCCGCGAGTGCGTAGAGGGGGGATGAATTGTCGCGAACACTCCACACCGATCGCGCAGACTTATAAAGCCTAGGCCATATAAACGATTCGACGGGAAAATCAGCCGCGTTCGAACATGATGCATCTTGAACCTTGCGAGCTAACGATATAAAAAGTAGACATTCTTGATGCTCTTTATCTAGCAAAGGGAGAGTGCAAGAAAGTAAATGTCTAGACAATACAAAATTGTTTTCGGTGGATTAAGATCAGAGGAAAAAATAGGTGACAAAAACGAACACAGTCCCTCCGAAAAACGAGTCAAACTTCAAAATTACATTGTACATTGTTTGTATATTATTATTTTAATTATTTAAGAAGTGTTAAGTAATTTTATATAATAAAAAATAAAAAATGGAAACACTAACTTCAATATTTTATACATTATGTACGTATATTTCAGTTAAAATAAATATAATAACAGTAAGTCTGTGCAACACTACATATAACTCACGAGCCAATAATATTTATAATTTTTTAATATCCATTAAAAATACCTGTTATAAGTTATCATTACAGTTGCGCCTTTATTGTACAATTATACTGTATAATTGGAATTTATCTATGCAGCGTTTAAATAAAATGGCAATACATATTTGTACACATGAATTATTCTCAAATACTATTAACTATAATTAATTTAAATTTAAAATTTTATTACACAATAAAAGTATTTTAATATTTAGTCTTGAGCAGTTATTTCCAGTAAATATTTTTGTAGTTGAACTTGCTGCGCGAGGAATGAACATGTAATGAATTCAGGAGAATAAACAACTAAAAGAATGTAATTTATAATTCATTAGTTTTCTCAAAAAATAAACTATGTTTTAATTACAATACCATTAGAAATACCCAACAAGTCCTTGTACAAATAGTGATCTTCTTGACATGAAATAATGAAATAGGAATTAGGTGCCAAACCATGGATTGACTCCAAAGATCTTCTTGTTCTTTCAATTGTACCACCAGCAGAAAAAATGATTTGCTCAAAAAAAGAAGAGGGTGGATATTTAATTCCAGGAGTAACAAAGAATGATAAATATCTAAATAGTAGATGACGCTTATTGTTTGCAAGAATTGTAGTTATATTATATAACCCAAACAATTGATGTTGTATATTTTGTATAAAATATTCTTTTTCATCTGAAATTAAGTTTGAATATGAACATCAAGAAAAATATTAATATTTGAAATTTTAGCACAAATTATACATATTACATTCATTAGTCATTCATTAGTCATTAGTTATAACCAGGGATCGGAACTTCATACATTTAATAATAAAATAACACACATTCCAAAATAATTCAAATTTTGAGTCATACATTTAATTATGGCCATTAATATAAAAAAATATTTATCCCACTAGGATAAAATAATACTAGAGCTCAATCAATAGAAAAAAATGTTCTCTACATTTAAAAAAATTTCAACCAATAAATAATAAAATGTTTTTTCTTAAGGCATTTTAAAAACATAATTATTACAAAAAATTTAAAAAAATTATTATTACTATTAAATTAGAAAAACTTATGAGGGATCTTGTATTGATTTTTCAAATCTCGGATATAAAAATACATTTTTTCATATATTTTCAACTTCAAACATTTTTTTTAAATTTTGGTAACATTTTTGAATTTTATAACAATTCTAACCTTACGTATACGCTTATAAATAAAATATTGTGACTATATTTTTCAATATTTTTTTTTTAAATGTATTATGTGAACAACTTATGAGCAACAACATAATATTCAATTTTCCAATATCTTCACTAAGCAATAATATCCGAGATATAAAATACAAAAAAACTATAAAATCAAAAATGTCTAAGACAGCTCAAAAAGCATAAAACAATTTAGTAAACATTTCAGATAGGCGTCAAGGTACAATCTATAGTTTACTGTTTTTAGTTACCAATACACCAAAAAAACAAAATAAATTTAGTTAAAAATATGGTATTGCATAGAATATCCTGCATTTCCTTATTTTTTTATTTTTCATTTTCATTATTAAAAAATAACTGAACATTTTCAATTGTTACCTCCCGAAAATATTAACTTGCTCTACTCAGAATATAAAATGGTATTTTTAAGTAAGTTCTGATTTATATGAAACACGATTATGACAAAAAATTACGAAAGTGATAATGTTAGTTGTTATTTTAATTGTCATTCGCCACGTCAAATTTAATATGATAAGTACAGTGGTACTTATACTGAATGAAATGGATAACAATTATTATGGGGGGCTAATATTCAAACTGGGGGGAGGGGGCTAAGCTACCCCTATACAGGAATATGATTCTATTTTATTATTGATGAAGGGCTCTCACTATAATATGTTTAACTATAGTAGTTATAATATATACTAAACATTTTCATATGGTAGGTTATCTTTTATTTTGTTTAAGAATATAATATAATAACCTTTAAGTAAAAAGTAACAAACATTATATTTTGAAATACTTGAAATCTATTGTAGGGTACTGGTACTTGGTAGTGTCTATTTAAATTGGCTTACAAATTTTAAACACTTACCAGCTTATCCAAATAAGATGAGATGACAGATTTAGGGAATAGGTACTTAAAAATATCAAAGTTATTTATACAAAGCAAACCATTAACTGATAAAGTTTGAAATAATCAAAACTTAATTATTGATATATTTATTGAAAATATTGATAGTAAAAATTTACCTTGGAGTATCAAACTGGAATGTGAATCTCTTAACCATTGTTCATTGAGAACATATTTAACAGTTGAAAGACAACCAAAAAACTCTATCGATGTTACAGGTTTTTTCATGACTAAATGAGTTGCTTCAGCATAGTGATTGGCTAATTTACCACCAAATAAATGTAATATCTAAATATAACAACAAATTTAATATTTTAAAATGAAAAAAAAAATCAAATGACAAAATACCATTTTAAGTATTTCTTCATCATCCGTTGAAAAACCACTAAACACCACACATGGTTTTAGTGGACATTTTTTTATATAAGTAATGATAACATCATCGTCATCAATGTCATCATCATTTGAATTTATCCTTTGTTGAGTTTCAATAGACATTGTTTTTTGTCTTTTACATTTTGTAGGGCCAGCTGAATTTATATTAAAATCTGTGTGTTTTGTTATGTCTTGTTGACTTTGACATAAAATCAAAGGAGTTTTCCAAGCCTCTAAAATGTTTTTTTAATATTAATTAAAATTTACAGTAATTTTTTATTCTTAAGAGGATGTCCACCCATATGTCTCTATATTATTTTATTTTAATGCAATTATATATATACAACATACCAAATTTAAGGTATCAGCTTAAATATAAGAGTGAATTTACCTAATATCAAACTTAAAGGTAAGAACATGTATTTGTCAGATGGGTTTTTTGTGACATTTTAATCAGTTAGTATGGTGAATTTTTAAACTAAAATATTTTCAATTATCATAAAACTAGACAAACAAACATAGATACGATTTTAAAATTAGGTAAAGACAACAACATAAAATTGATTTGACTGAACTCAAAGAGGAAATGATATACATAAAAGGGAGACAAGACATTTTTGTGTGAAATCTACTTAATTTCTTACAATATATTAATTTTGAATTGTGAATATTGAACATTAAGTAAGCAACTATAAAACTGTCAAGTTTATTGCCAAACAATGAACATGATACAAAAAAACATAATTAATTGATACCATACCCATTAAACACGATACCATGTTGAAATTCACTAAAAATGGATTACACAAATCAAATTGTTTGAATTTTAATAATCCGTGTTCTTTTATACAAATTTTTTCTCCAAGAAGTATATCGTTTAACCATTGCACATTAACCACTGGTATATGACGGGTTAAAGCTTTTTCTACAAGTTCACCTTTGGTACTACATTCAAAAATACAAAAATATAATTAAACAATTTATCATTTTATTGAAATAACAAAAACTAGCTAACTAAAAAATTATAAATTTTAACAAACAAAAAAATTATTTTTAAATAGTTACTTGTTAAAATCTAAATATTTTTTTGAAAAGTTATAACTTTTCAAATTTATGTGTTACTTAATATATTCATGTATTTTTTACGATTATTAATAATATTTTTCAATTTAATGAGATAAAAACAAAAATTATCTTTACTTAGAGATGACCGTAACATGAAAGTTTTACTGTATAATAATATATTTTAATTATTAAATATATTAATATTTATTGATAATGTCTTACTTCAGGCTAACTACAATATCAGTTCTGCAAGTAATATCGTTTACATAACCACCAACTAGTTCAATCATTGATTTAATTATTTGACGTTCATTTATACCAAAATTAGCGATTGCGAATTGAAAATTTTGACATGGCATATTCTCTATACTAAAAAATATTAATAAGACAAATTTAGTTATTAGACCCACAATCAGCGTTCCTTAAATAATTATGGTTTTCCCTTTAATTTACTATAAATAACTTATTTCAAACTAAGAATAACTAATCAATTTTAAAATAACATTAGATTAATAAAAAAATAAAGATTTTAAATTCATATTTCAATGCAGTTACACTACCTATATTCATTCTTAAATATGGGACAAAAGAATTTTGAACTTGAGTAAGTACAAGTATTTCATTTTTTATTGATGAATAAAAATGATACAGTTATAATAATCTACGAAATAAGTTTAGAAAATATAAATAAATAGTTAAATAGTATTTATTATAAGTTTAATTATAAGAAGAAATAGTTTTTAGTACTCTCAATTGGAAAAAAAACCATAGTACTCTTCTGAAGTAACCATGACAACAAAAACCTTAAGAAAACATTTTGCCATGTTTCAAACAAATATATGCTATAATAACAAAACGAAAATTCTTCTAAATATCATTTGTTTTAATTAGGAAAATTTTAGATTTCATTTTGAGTTTTAACTGCACAATTTATATTTTTATTATTTTATACAATATGCATATCTAATTTGTATTACCTGTAGGGTATGGGAAAGTGAATAGCTAACCAAGGGGCTATCATTGTTTTTCTAAGAAAGATATCAATGAGCCAGTAATAAGTCACGCATCTTTTACCATCATTTATACCCTGGAAACAGTATAAGGAAATAATGAATATATCAATAATTATATATTTATGTAAAAATCAATATTATTTTTACTAGTTCAACTAAATGGTGTTTTTGGGTGACACAAATTACATGTGTAACATGAACAGAATAATTCTGTTCAACTGATCCGCCATGTTTAGTAATATCCTCCTTGGATATAATTGTATGATTGCATACATTAAAATCTCCATGTTGGATTTGGTTATCAACAAATAAAAATACACATCCTAATAGAAATTGTTCTTTGAATGCTATAAATCAAAAATTAAATTAAATTACTTATTAAATATGAAATTATAAGGTATTAAAAGTTTTGAAAGTATGTATTCTGCTATGAACATAAGTGGTGACCGTTGTTAACCTCATAGAATAAGTGGACCCTAAAAATTAATTAGCTATGATGCTAGGTATGTGATATCATATATTATGTTTAAGCTATTTTGTTTTATTATTAGCACCACAATTAGAAATATTGTCACCACATTACTAAACATACACAGTGGTGAAGTTTCATATGACAGAAATAATATGACAACCTCTATTGTATTATTTATCATTTTATTTGTTATTATGAGAGTAAAGTTCATATGAATACATAATTCAATATAACATAATTTATAACATAACATTTCTTTGTAATATAGTGAAACCTGATTTAACAGACACTGTTATATAATGGTCATCTCTCAACAAACAATATTATAAATTCCCAGCAAAAAGGTATAACAGCGTATTTAAACTTGTATATAATAGACACAAACATATTTCTCCTCCATACTTTTAACACAGAGGACAATTTTAGTTCACACTCAAATATAATTACACAGTGTAAGTAGTATACATGCATGATGTGTAGAAGCACAATAGCAATTAAGTACATAGGTACTTTGATAAAACCCATAACAATTATTATATATGATATATTTCCCTTTTTATGGTCTTGTGACTGACTGTTATATACAGGTTTCACTATACATTGTATTATTATTTGAGTAATGAGGTGTATTGCTACTGATAATGTACATTTTATTATGGAAAGTGTATTTTTTTTTTTTTAATTTTTCCACCCATTTGGGTTATTAACGCTTAACCTCATAGTATAATAACATTTGTGATTATTTTTTTATTAACATTATATTTTTATTACAGAGAATGGTTATTAAATATCTTACTGTGCAACTGAGAATCAGGTCCATAATATCTGGTTTTATTTTCATTTTGAAATGATAAAGCGTTTTTGTTTCCAATATTCATCTGGAAATTTAAACACAAATACCTTTAAATATTTTACCACATACACATTTTAATTAAATATGGTATAATTTTTTATAAGAATAACAATGTTTATGTTTAAAATTAAATATATTAATAAAACATTTAAAATTTATCATATTGGGTGTGCCTAAAGTTAAAGGAAACATAAAATCATTCAACTGGATGTCACTTAGTTTGAAAATTACATTTTGAAGAAATTAAATATTTGAAACCACGACAAAGAATATAGTTATATCAGCAACATTCTGATTCATATCCCCTACTTTTTATGATATGTTATGTTCTCCGCCTCTTATTGAAAGCATGTATCAGAGTTTAGAGTATCTATCACATAGGAAAAAGTGGGGATGCGAGGAGGCAAAAGGATGGTGTTAAAGTCGATGGTGAATAAAATAATAATTGACTCTATTGCATTAACTTTTAAATAACATATTCTTATTGTTTTAAATTAATATATATTATACCTCTTCGAGAACATCTTCAATGCAAATTTATTTGAATTAATGGTCAATGATAAAATGATAAATATATTACCACAATTTTTTTTTTGAGACATTTATAAATTTGAAATCCAGCACAAGTCTTTGCAATGTTTAGTTACAATTTTTCAATCATTAAAAAAAGGCAATTTTTTTCAAAAGATTTTCTACTGAAAGTCTGAATTATAAAGGTAAGTAACTATGACATGTAAAATAGATATACATCTTTTATGAAATAATATTGACCATTTAAAATATAGAAATCAGAAAAGGCACCAAAAGACATGGTGTTCTGTTTCTACGCTTAAGTAAGAGCCGCCCACTGTTGTAACACTCATCTTTAATAACTAAGATTTGTATTATATATTTTATGATAAATCTTGTTGAGAAAACTGTTGATATACTGTAGATTATTATTTATTATACTACTGCTTTTATCATATTTGATCAGTGGTCTCAACCAGGGTACCTTGAACTGGCCTTCGATGAGTCACAAACTTATTGAAAATATAAAGGGTTCATACCAAAAATATACCATCATACTATAAATTAATAAATTATTACACGTATTATAAACCACAAGGTGCCATTGAATTAAAAAAAACACACACACAATTGTGGGGAAAAAAGGTTGAGAGCCACTAGCATTAAATGAAAGACAAGAATACTTATACTAACAAAAGAAATACTAATTACCTTAGATGTACTTGGTTGTTCGATATTTATATCCTCTATATTATAGTAGGTTTGAACATACGCTATTTTTGATTTTAAATCAGCTATTTCCAATTTTAATTTACTAATAGATAAATAAAATAAAATTAGTATTTATGTCCTGTTTTAATTAATGAGTGCATGTCAAATAAAAATACATTACTCAATATACGATGAATTTGAAGATTGTAAATTGTAAAGTTCGTAGTTTCGAAATTTAATTTTTGATTTCAGAAGTAAATTTTCAGCTTTCAATTTCTTTCTTTCAATTTCCGATGCATTGTATTCTCTAAAATAAATTAAAACATAAAATACAATTAAAAAACTTGGTTATGTATGATAGAAGTTAGTTAATAAAAAAATTGCATAATATTATGCAAGATTACTTACACTTTCAACAAATTTAGTGCAGAATTTTCCTTTTTTTGTTTTTCAGCTACTTGTTCAAAATAACGTAAACTTTCTCTGCTTGAGGCTAAATCAATCTCTTTTTTTCTTAGTTGAACTTCAAGACATTTAATTGAGCTAGAATTTTGGGTTTCTTTCTCCTTTAAAATTTTTAGTTGCTTCCTAAAAATTAAAAAATCTGTGCTTATTTTACTAGAATGATATTAGTTTTTTGTAATTTAAGATTGAATTGAAGTATGAATAGAAATTACTTTTAAATACATTTTGATACTTAATAGCAATACATATACATCATAAATTATTTAAATTTAAATATTCTTAGTTCTTTTAATTTTCAGATATCTGTATAAATAAATAATACTCCAATACAGAGATTTCTAAACTGTGGGAATAATTATATCTTTGGTGGGTTTTGAAATAACCATTTATTTTATGTATAAAATACTCATATTTTAAATGTAACTAAATAATTAACTTGTCACCACAATGTTCTAGTACTAAAAGTTATTTCAAACAGCGTTCATCAATGAAACAACAGCAAAAAAAAAATGTATAATTTATGTGTTGTGGGTCGCCAAAGTTAGAACTTTTTACTAAATGGGTTGTAGAGTAAAAAGTCTGAGAACCTCTGCTCCAATTTATTGGAAGCAAATTAAATTTAAAAGCATTCATATTATATTTGTATTTTTTTTATTTGAGTTATGGTTAAGACCTAATATTTTTAAAATAAGTTTTATAATAATTTGGATTACCTAGTGCTGAACACTGAATACTCAAATTTGGAAAATTAAGAATTTATTTATATTACAAAGTATTTTATAAAATAACATAAATTCAAATACATTAAGTATGACAATACAGTAAAACCTTATAACGGACCTCATATAAGACATAAATCTCCTTAAAACAAAAAATAATAATACATCTTTATGACCTATATCCCGTAAACCTCAATATACAAAAGTTTGTTATCGTTTTGTTTAAGAATGTTTTACTTAAATTCGACTTAAAATAATAAATCCATTATTTTCCTTTTATATGCTAGATTAAATATTAAAAAATAACATTTTATGTTCAAAATTATTTATTAAATAAGACAGAAGTATCAATTATCTTAATAATAGGTTCTATTATTTCAAAATTAATTAAATGATGATAAAAGTTAAACACGTGATTTATAATTCAATATTCCTTATGGCTTACTTAGATGTATGTGACTTCAAATATTAATAATTAAAAATATTTACTTAAGTGTATTTATTTCTTCATCAGTTTCTCTAATCCGTGTTATTCGAATATTATCATCAACTTGTAAAAATAATTTTACGACATTATTTTCTAATACCGATGAACGGCAATGTGGGCAGGAAGGTGATCTTTAGACAAAAAAAATTAATTTTTTAAGCAAGAAGTTTATAACAAGTTAAATTAAAATAATATATTATTTTACCTTTCTAACCATCTCATAATACATTGATGATGAAAGACATGGCCACACTGTGTTGTATAAGCAGAGTTGAGGTGAATTCCAATAAATATCTCATTACATATAACACAGGTAAACATTTTTCTAGGAAAAAAATAATAATTAATACAGTTTAATATAACATATTAACTAGTTCACAAAAAAAAAAATGTTAAATGATTTTTCTTAGAATTATTCTAATAATTTTCAAACATACTATTAATATAAAATATGTACAATATAATGAATAATGATTATAATTCTTCTAATTGGTCTACATGTATGTAGTACGTATCTGCTCCTCGGTAGTAACTATGAATCAATATTGAAGACATTATTATTGTACCTAGGTAGTAATGAAAGTCCAGTCTCAGTGCTATAGTGTAAACCTTTTACCAATAACTTGTTATTTTGTCTTAATATTGATAATAACTTTAAATTATCTGTTAAAAATTAAATAAAATAAATATTTTTAATAATTTACTTGTCAATTCAAATTTAACACTATACATTACAGTGACCTGTTGAACAGCAGAGTGACATCCACTTACCCTTTTGAAATTATCACCTATGCTTATTTTAATAAAATAACCGAAAATGATTCAAACAATGTAATCTAAATAAAATATCAATCAAATAAACCTCTACTCTGATGGATGGGGAAACTAGTTGTGGATAATTACTGATAAACAACGGTAGCACCAAATTGAATTATCCATCAAGTTGTTAAACAACAAATTCTGATCATTGTAATTTTCAAATATACTCTTATCAATTTTTCAAATTCAAGAATTTTTTTGTATTACTCATGAAATGTCCTGTGATAATACTAACTTTTGTTTTTCAAATGAAAACCCATTTTCATGGATCTAATATCCTCAGAGCACAAAGTTAAGTGACTCAAAAACTACTCATTCTAATTTCGATTCTGATACTAGCTGATTTGCTATCATTGATTTATAATAGATCAATGCTTACACACCAAACAGAATACGGGGGTTCTCATTTGAAAAAATAGTTGCTTACAGTACACCAAGCAGTCCAAAAAAAATTAAGAGTTTAAACAGATGGTCTGGGTATATTTAAAAATTCCTAAAATCAGAAATTGATTAATTCATTAATTAAAAGAAATAGGGGGTGCTCATGCTTATATAATAAGATTAGAAATATATAAAACAAACTAAACAGTTACCTTGTAAATAATTATTATTCTCAATGGCTGCTGTCTTATCAACACATAATTAATAATTTAGACCTATACATCATTATACTATGATTGACGTTATGAATCAAATTTATGAATAGTAAAATGTATACTTTAGCTATACTTACTCAAGTTAATTTAACAACATGAATAGTATAGTGTTTGTTTCATGAAGTCTTGAACCTGTATATATCTATTGTTTGTGTATTACCAATGGTGTATTATGTTTCAGTGACTTGTGCGACACACACATGACATTAAGTTATTATGTTCTTTTATTAAATTCATTTATTAAAGAAAGCGTGTGCAACAACTGCATGCTATTAACTATGAATCGACAGCTTACTCATTGACTTCGTGTCACAAAACATTACACATATCACAATGACTGAGGTGACAAGTTAGCAACGATATTTACACGAAAAATAATCCTACAGCTATTGATAAGAAGTTCAGTGTTTCCCAAACCACTTACATTTCAGATTCCAATGTACCATAACACAATATTTGTAAACAATAATTGCAAAGTGATATCTTATCATAACCTAATTCAGGCTTATTTAATTCATAATCCATTATACACAAGTGATTAATGATCTTATTGTAGGGTCCTCCCCTCGTACCACGCTCTAGCAGTAATTTATATTTTATAGAATTTACAGAAACACTTGTTTGCTGTTAAAGTAATTTTAGTTTTTCTGTCTTAGAAGGAGTTACATTTATGTGTATTCGTTTTTGGGTCAATTTAGTTTATCGTGACAGGTGAAAGTAGTAATGCTTTAGCATTAATCACTTAATCAAAATCTGTAGAATTTAACGTTTTAGGGAGTATAGGCATATATACATTTTAATTATGTCTAATGAGATTAAAATATATTTTTTTAAGCTTACAGCTTATCATTATAATAAAAAAATAAAACATTTTAGATAAATGTATAAATTTGCTTTACTTAACTATTCATCTACCCAGTGATGTATTGCTAAAATTATTCGTGGGTATACGAAAGGTTCGGTCGGTCCGGGGGGGGGGGGGGGGGGGGTGCCCCCACGAATTTTTCTCGCATTACCCAAACTTAGAAATTTAACATCATTTTTTTTTCACCACCTACTAAGATTTGTACAACCTCCTCTCCCCCTGAAATTTGTTCTAAGTACGACCTTGGATACTACTGTTTTTAACATGTAAGTAGGTGATAAGTGATAGCATTGGGTCAAAAAATAAATTTCCTCACTTCATTTAAAATATTTTTTTTTTTGCAGCATTTTTTATTACATATCGCATACTTGCGTACTTAATACTTTTGAAAGTAATCTATTGTAGATAATTATTTTAGTTTTTACTTATTTTCCAAACCAAAATCATGAAAAATCTGAAATGGAAGTAGTCACACATTGATGAAACTTTCTATTTTTAGAAACTTAAATTCAGAAAAATAACATAGAAACATAAAGTGATATAAAGTGCCTAGGTAGTAAAACCCTTTAAATGATTAAACTGATTTTTGGTTGATATAATATTGACATTGTTGATAACCTATTTAGTTTACAATATATTTTGAAGGCACACTACAATATTGTATCTGAATATTGTATCTTGTATTTGTATCTGAATTGATTTTTCTCTAAATAATCAGTAAATATCTTAAAACATTTCAGAGTATTTACTCATTTATTAGTTAAATATAAAATATTTAATACTTAAAATTAATATTAAAATTATCATGGGTACTTGGGGTTGATAATCCTGTAATAATACATAATACCATAGTTATTTTAATAACTATTATCAATTATTATAATCTAAACTCTAAAGTATTTTCCATAAACTTTTTTTTTCTTCTGAGGTTTCTGGTTCCTTAATGATATTTTTTTTGGTTCTAGTGTCATCAGCAGTTTTATGATTTACCAACCAACTACTGACATAAGTTTCTGGTTCCCATTGTTCTAGTGGGGGTCCATTGATATTAATAAACATAAGACTGACCATATGTTGAATAGTTAGCCTAGAACGTAACTTTGTGCATATATTGTTCATCAAACTAAACCCTCGTTCGCACTCTGCTGTTGAGCAAGGAAAGGTGTTTATAAAGTTATAAAATTCAGGCATAACATTTTTAAATGAAATATTTTGATCATCAATTTTTTGTCTTAAGCCATTAATAGCATCATTCTTATTAAGTTGAAAACGTTTGCATAATCGGTTAATTTTATCTTCGCCATAACGTATGTTGTAGTCATCCGGCCACTCTGTTGTATCCATGATTTGCATATCCTGAATTACTGAAATATCTTGTTCTTTATCCAAGAGCCTAGATTTTAAGTTATCAACAAGACTGGTAAGAAATTGATTATGATTGATGTTAACTAATTTAGAGTTCTTTTCTAATTTAATATTTTTAAAAGACATGTCATTTACTGCGACTGTTGCTTTAGTCATGTATTCACCTTTTAATTCTTTAAATGAAACCAAAACTCTTACACTCCTATTTATATGTTGTTGAGCTTGAATTAAAGTTACAGAACGCTTCTGGAGTATGTTTGACAAGACGGATAATTCATTAAGACAATCACACATTAAACCAAGATCTAATAGAAATTCAGGACTAGCTAGCCTTTTTCTTAGTCCACTGTATTTGGCTCTTGTTTTACCATCCCTATTTATGTCAGACGATGCACTTGAAAAATGGTTACATAAAGCTTCAAACATTTTCCATACAACTTTAACTGCTCTTAAGCTACTAGCCACCCAGCGGACGTCCAATACACGTCCAACCTTTAAAAAAATAGTATCTAATTCGTTACAAATATTTTTTAGTTCATTTTGATTCTTTGGCGATGCATTATATAGAACATATAATGAATCCATAAATGATTTGAAATGATTTACAGCATTAACATCTTTAACTGAATCGCCTACTGCCAGCTCTAATCTATGATTCATACAGTGTAAACTGAAAATTAATGGATATCTTTCTTGTAAACGTTTCGCTACACCGTTTTTTTTCCCTAACAATACGCTAGCACCATCGCTTACAAATGATATCCAGTTATTTATTAAGTAATGATCATTAAAACCAGACTCTTTTAAACACTCAATAAGTTGATTCACAATGTTTTCAGCTGTTTGACTAACAAGCTCAACAAGGTCTAAGAAAATAAAAATAGGATCATCACAAGAAATGGAAGCTTTAATAAAAACAACCATACCACAAACTGCACTAACGGTAGTAGATTCATCAATTAAAACTGATAATTTGGCTCCAGTCTCAATAATATTAGTAACAATTTTCTGTTTCATTTTAAAAGATATATGGTTAACAATATTAGTTGAAGAAAACCTTGAATGAAGTGTAGTACCAATTTTTATCCCATTCAGTTGTTGTAGTTGCAAAAGATTAAAATGGTCATTAAATGGTCTGTTAAATTTAGCAATATAATATGCAGTACGAAAAATTAATGTAGTTGATTGATTTTTAACATATGCCGATTTTTCAAATTGTTTAGAAAGAACATTTTCTTCTTTCTGCATTATAAAATGAAAAGCTGTCTTATGCGCTTTGGATGAAGTATGTCTTTTTATTTTATTCCGAAGGCTAGCAAGTCTTGTTTCTTTTTTAATGCTATTACCACCATTAATTTGACACGATGACCATTCTTTGGAAATTTCAAAATCTTGACTCTTAAATGTTTTAAAATTACTAACTTCAGAACAAGTTGTACACCCCAAAAGTCCATTTTGACAATAAAGCCAAGTATATTTTTGTTTTTTTTCTGCCCATTGTTCAGCAGACCAATCTGAAGGCCATAAAATTTTAACAATTTCTGAATCATTATTGGTCATTTGTGTTATATTTATCTGTAAAAAAAAAAAAAAATGAAAAATGTTTTTATTTGACCTTTTGGATTACATTAACTTTGAATGGTATTTTGAAATAATTCTCATAATATTGATTGTTTTATTTCTTTAAATAGTAAATGACTAGGTATAGTTATTAAGCTATTGCAAAAATAAACAAATAATAATAGAATCTCATTTTTGATTTCAAAAGGATAAATCATAACTTAAATTTAAAATTATTCATATTTGTTTAAATGTATTATGTGCTATATATTTTCCTGGTTAATATCTTGGTATTTTAGAAGTTAATTATATAAATTATTTTTTATTTAAATATTATGGTTTTCTAGAGCAAGGTAATATGGCTAGTTTATCATAAAAATGGAATAAATATATAAAATATAAGTAGTAATATCCTGTTAGGTGGTTAAAATATTATTTTACCTGAGGCACTTCTGGATTGTTATCAAAATCACTTGATGGCACTTCCATGTCAAAAGATGTATTCTTCTTAGTTTTTATTTGAGATTCAATTACCTAATGAAATAGTTTTTTTTATTAATTTAACAAAATTAAATAAAAGCAATTTAGGTACCTACCATTTTTTTTTTTTTTTTCGGCGGTTGTAAATCTGACTTGGATGTCACAACATTATTTTCTGTGGACACTTGCTTAAAATTGTCAATAGTATTCTGGGAATCCTACAAAATATACAAATGAGAATAAAAAAAGGAAAATTGAATTCATTTTGCTTATAAAATTAATCATGCATAAAAAATGTTTAGTTTATACCAATAATAAAATAATAATTGTTATAGCAATTTAAGATACATAATTTAAGTGTTAAAAACTGCAACTACCCTATGAACTATTATTTATTTCATTGAAATATTAAAATTAAAACATAATACCTACTATTATAAAATCCACTGGACACTTAAATAGTAATAAGTAATAACTAAATAAATTAAATTAATGTTTAATCTAACATCATAATCTTATTTTAAATACACAAAATGTATTATTTTCTATATTTTCAATCAATCGGAATGAAAAAAATCTAAGTTATGAAAACTTCAAGAGTGTGGACAGTGTGGTTAATAGGAATAATTTCAAAATTTGACTCAGTTGCTGATTAAAGAAAGCTTTAATATAATGAGATAAGTATGGAGGTCGATATTATTCCCACACGGTTACAATTTTGTTTAATGCTATTGTAATGCTTCAAGTTAATAAATTATAATTAGTTAGATCTTAATAATAATGATATAAAATACCTATGTCATAATGTTTGCATAAAAAACATAAAACACTTACCTTGGAGTTTGGTACTCTAATTACAAATCTGTCCATTATAAACAACGTTTACGAATTATGATTAAATATTTCTCAGTAGTCAGTAGCAGCTTCTAGTGTTTAATAATAACAACTTGGCTCTGCTAAAGTGCTAATAAATTGTAATTGAAATAAAAATGAAAATAATATTATAATATATCATCACTGGTTTATCACTTTTACTAAAGAACACGTCATAATAAGAATGGAGAGTGATTTTAGACGATAATAATTATTATTCTAAAATTGAAACATTATAAATTATTTTTAGAGACATTCTTATCAATGGTCATGGTCTAGAAACGAAGGTTATAAAATAATATAGGTATAGTAATATATTGTATATTATTATAATCATACCCACTCACACACACACTTATTATTACACAGAATACATTACTACGAACATGACAAGTTAAAAATAGACATCCGATATTGGGTATTTTTATTTTTGGTTAAGTCTTTGGTTCTTAAAATATTGTTTTGTTTATCGCCTGATATCTATTATAGTACTATGTCCTATCTGAGAATTAAAAATTACAAATAATATTATAGCCTATAAAATATTTATTTTTTTGTCACTGAACATTCCACTACTCATTAGGCATACAGCCATACGGGGCCATACGGCCGTATACACCCGTACCATCGTACATTTAGAGAGTATACGCTATAAAAAAAAACTAGAGAAGTGGGTATACGCCGTATACCCCCGTATACGCCCCAATACACCACTGCATCTACCGAATCAATTAATACTTAATAGATTGGAAAAATCAGACAAATTATGTGAGTGATAATTTTACAAAAATCATCGAAATCTTTCGGTTAGGAATAAAGTTATTAAAGGAAAGTGCAGACTTTTTAATGAATAATTTAAATGCAATTTTGAATCACGGCGACCACAGCTTGCGTTGTAGTGCTAACCGGTCAACTCATCCACTTTCCATTTCGTGTTCACGGGGAATTACCTTGGCGGCTTCGGTGGGAGAAAATTACGACCACGGTTACCTACTCAGGTGGCGAAACGAGGCGTAATAACACGTCTCAAAACGGTGTATTGGTGAACTATAGCACTAGTAGTACTTACTACTTAGTCCGTCTACTGAGCACCAATCACGAATTATACCACGTACAATATACTTAAAATATTGATCAACGTCATTATATTTTTATTACTTACTGTAACTTGTTACTTGTAAATTTATTTTCATAAATTTATTTTAGTTTCTATTGAACTTAAACTATATACTTACCTTTTGGTAGAGTGGTTTTCAGTAATATTATTAATTATATAGGTAATTAACTACTCAAGGTATTGGGTAGGTACCCAAAAATTGTTTTGAATAAAAACTAATACAATTGTAATTTCTTAAAATACAAAAACAATTTTTTTTGTTACAGTTTTATTGATCAAACCAAACTTGAACCAATTGCCTTTATAGTTTATATAAAAATAAAACTAATTTAGAACAATAATTGAATAAAACACCATCAAACAATTTTTAAAATCTTGTATTAAATATAATACAAGGCGGAACAGAAAAACCTGACAATTAAATAGGTAACTTTTGTTCTAATCAATATTTTTAATTAGTAAAAGTTAATTTCTGTATACGATTTATGTTTAGCAAGTAAAAAGTTTAAAACAAAATTCTAATATAAATCCTAATATTGACTAGAATTGCAATTTGTACTTGATTTGTTTAATAATCTAGATTCCAGCGAAAGTACAGATATTTATGATAGTGGTCAAGACAAATTGTATGTGCCTCAAAATCTCAATCAAAGTATTTATAAAAATTGTATTAAATTGTTTAAATGATTATTTATATTTATCAGCGATTATGTTACTAAAATCTACTAAAAGAATATGAATTTACCTATGCATAATTAAAATTAATTTATACTATAGGTCGTGGAAGTTTTGATGAATTGCTGTTTAGAAGTGGTAAACAGTTATGTGCTTCTCCACTAAATTTCAATTTGGTAAATTACGATATTGGTAAATACTACCTATAACTAGTTAATTACTTATTTATATAATATTAATTTTCTTAAATATACTATTTTCAAAAAGATAATTATAATGCCATGAATATGACTCAGTTAAAGTTCATCAATGTAAATTACTGTTTAAAGTTATCCTCATTTGCTTAGGTTTTGAACAGTCAACTCACATCTTAATCTCAACTGTGTCAAATTCAATATTTATGCATCAATTCTATAAATTAAGATCCAGATCCTTTAAAGCGATGAAAAGTGCATCAAAATTAGTTTCCAACTTTTAGCCATAATTGGTAAAAAATATTTATACATTCAGCGTGCTAGGGTTTCAAGTTAAAGTGTGTCCAGTTGTGCTGGCAATATAATTAATGAACTGTAAATTAATTTCAAAATTCAATTATACAAGATAATATTCATATTATAATCCTTTTATACATCTTTAATCTTACCAAAAGCATAAATTTACAGTTTGTAGGTATCTATAAGCTTTTTATTGTTATTTTTAATAATATATATTATGTTATGAAATTATTTGTACTACATAAGTTGAATTTTCTTACAATAAATTATTATTATTAAGTTGATGGAAGTAAATAAATAATAATAATAAATAAAACGTTATTATAAAGTTTTTTTACTGAGCAAAAATATTATATCGATTACATTTAAAAAAAAAACTAATACAAATTGAATGTTTCTAATGATATAAATTGTACAAAAAAAGTCAAAACTTTAAGAAAAAAATGTATGCCATACAGACAATTTTAAGCGTCTTTAGTTATTTCAAGTTAAACCAACAAATAAATTTGATATTGCCAAAAACCATTAATCCTTGAGTTTTTTTTTTCAAAAACGTTTTTAAAAATTATTCAAACTTACCAACTTTTCCAAATATAGACACATGTATTTTAAGGCAGTTGCTAGTTTGATGAAATATTGAAGATTATAAAAAAATCCAAGCTATTTTGAACATTTATTGAATAAATGAGTAACTTTTTATTTAAATGTATTATAAAATTCAAATAGAAAAAAATCAATTATAATACATCATTTGTTTCAAAAAATAATTCATACCTATTGATTAAGTTTTTACTGTCCTTTAGTAAACCACTGCAGTTATTTTCAAAGCCAAAACAAATATCTGAAAAATTAAAGAAGATTAGATTAGATCATAGTATACTATCAGGGAGGACTGGATACAGTAACGGGTGAGGTTCCCACCTGGACTACCAAGTCATAGGTCAATTTAATGAAAGTATTAGTTATCAGTGTTTTTAATAACAACTGTATTCTGTAACTAGTTAAACAATGAAGAAATAGGGAAGAAACACCAAACATAATTTTAAACCAAAAACTATTTTTATTCTATTTACCAAGGCCCAATAAACTTTTAGACTATTATATTATTAGTATTATGTGAATTCTTCGTAAGACATTTAAGTATTGAAAATGCTGTACTAGTATTGTTACTAGTATATAAATTTTAAGACTTTAATTTCATAAATATTATTTATTTAGTGTGAACAAATTATTATTAAAAGAAATGAAAAATTTTAAAATTTCAATCAGTATATTAATATACCTAAGTCAATATTTTAGATTCATGATTACACATATTGTACATTCAAAAAACATTTAGTTATGAAAAAATTAGTAAATCTCTAAAATCATTTATACTGTTGCTAAGATTTGTCTACCAAAAACGATTCAATATAAATTAAATTTACTATACATATCTTTATCTTGATAGGCTGGCATATTCCTATACACATACCGAAATTTATTAAATGACAACGATAATACTTCGTATTAGTGAATGATCCTCCCATATCATATTATATTTTATCAGATAATATCTACCACGTCAAAATATAAAGGTATAATTCACTAAAAATATAATATCATACATCCTTAATATATTTACTTAACTTAATTTGAATTACTTAAAATATTTCAAGAAACAAGTTTTACTGCTCAAAATTGTAATGCAAGTAATATTGTTACTTAAACTGTCTACAAGTTATTGAAAACCTAATGCTATTTTTTGCTAATATGTTTTAGGATTAAGATTGAACAAAGAAAGTCCAGTAAATGTCCAAAATCCAGGGACCCTAATGCAAACTCTCCCTCTTCACTGTGCCTATTGTTCAACATTAAGAAAAACAATTTAATGAAAGTTGAATCACTTGAACAAAAATTAACGATTTTTTTTACTTATAAGTAATTTAACTAAATTAACTTAATCCCTTTAAGAAAATTTACTAGATCAAATGTGTAATAATTAAAAAAATTTTTGTTTTGGTATTTGTTACTTATCAAAAAGTATCAATTAAATTGTTGGATTCAAATTTCTAAGTCATTAAGTCTTGGAAAACGTTGAGTAATTCAGAAGAATCCCTAATCCAGACCAAACTCTGTCTGAATTCTTTCAGATTATCAAGATTCTTCTGTATGGTACATTAATCTATTAAAACAATTAAAACATTTCAATTTGTTGTCTTACCCTATAAATTTAAGTATTTCTATTAGAATATATGAATTTTCCCCAATCCTTTTCATTTGATTCCATAAGTTCTGAAAAATTGATTAATAATTATAATACTTATAGATCTTCAATTATTTGTATTAATACTAATATATAATCAAGATTCTATGTTTATTTCTTATTTCAAATTAATTCCTTTCCTAACAAAAATTAAACACTTAAATATTTACTGAGTGATAAAATTAATATTATTATTAGGTATAATAAGTACAATAATAAATAATGTAACTATAGACGTGGGAACAAAAAAATTGCATTGGAGTCCGCGACTTTTAGTAGCCATTGGTTCACAACATTGTACTGTAACGCTACTGGTAAGTGTCGTATTCATGAGCAAAAATAATTTGATAGTTACTTAGAAGGAAAACTGCCGATTGGCATATGAGAGGCAGAGAATATTTTCCATACTCCGACTATAGTCCAAAAATATGTAATGTAGCGTTACAAACTTACTTTTTGCATTTTCATCTCTAAGACTATTGAAATGACGTTCTATGTTTGAATTTGAATAGTCCTATAAATATTAAGTCATTATACACAGTTAAACATGGGCATCTAATTATCTTTACTAATAAACTAATGATTCATCAGTGAGTGAGTTTCAGAATACAAAAAGTATAAAAATCAAAATAAGTCTAAGTAATATAAGGAAACAAATAGTCCGCAATATAGGCAGTGAAGACATGAACATAGATCATTGAATTATTTGGGTCAAACCGATATTTTCTGAACGCTTAGAATAATTCTATGAGACAAATTATCTGATACAGAATAACAGTTTGTCAGGTTAAATATCATGTTTAATTAAATATTACAATCAATTATACCACAAATCATCAGTTTACTAGTTAATTTGAAATACATCTCATCCTCCTTTTCTAAACGACACCTGTAGTCGTCAGATTACTACAGTACATTTAAAGTATAAGTAGTTCATTGTCTAAGTAGTAAATCCATGTCTAATCGGTATGTCATTCTTTAAAGAGATATTGGTTGATCTTATTATAAAATAATTATACTATATCTGTTGATCGCCTACATATGTTTATGACTTGAACACACCTTTACGCTAAATACAAAGTAGGTGCATTTATTAGCGAAGAAAAACATGCAATTTTTCAATGAAAAAATTATGAAATCTATATTGTTATATGGTATTATTATCCATAGAAACATGTTTAAAGTGTTTAAATGCTTATTTTATATTTTTAAAGTTGGCCTTTGATGTAGATATGTCATTAATTGAAGCTAATACTGCAAAGGTAACTACATTTTTTAAATTATTATAATAATAATCTGTTATTAGGTGCGACAGTCATAATATCATTTTCCACATGTTCAGTAACTGGTCAATAGTGACTAATACCTATAGTATAAGGTGATTATTTTAACAAACACTCTTTAGATAACACCTAAATAATTAAAAAAAAAAAAAATTATATACACAGAATAAGAAGAACTCAGCATGTTATTGCTGCCCATGTCGCCCATGTCGACCGGACATATTTTTGGCCCCGGCTATGTACTGATAATACTATAACAGAGTTTAAGAAAAACTGAAAGAACTAGATTTAAAATTTATTCTTATGATAGCCCTTGCATATTATGGGGCCAGTATGATGTTAGGATACATATTAGGTGTTCAAACAAGAATATATTTAAAATATCTTGAAATCAATATATTTCTATGTCTAACTTACATTTTAAATAATGGGTTTAAAAGCATGTATAAAAATATTCAAGGAGCAAAAACTTCATTTATTTATCTATTTTAAATGTTAAAAGTGAACTTACAAATATTGAAATTAAAAATGAGATGTTTTTGCAGAAATTTAAATTTATGATTTTATTTTATGTTAAATAGTAGTTTTACTGGTTATTCTGTAAGCATTTATAAATGTAAAAATAAAAACATTTGCAGTATTAAATAAAAGTTGAAAGAGTGTTTGGGACTAAAGCTCCACAAAAATCAAATACTAAATATGTCCATGGTTACCAATGTTATAAAACAATAAAATATTATATAACATAATAAATGCACATTATAAGTTAAAATAATCATACAAACCAAATTTGAATTTTTCATTCTGCCCTTTGAAGCCATAGATTCAGCTAGTCGTTGAATAGCCATTCCTCTACCTCTATATTTATGCTGATGCGCTAAAGTATTTATTTCAGGCTATACAAATCATGAAAAATAAGATGATTATTTTTAAATCAATAAATCATTAATTAAGTAACGTACATTTGAATAATGTAAAGAGCCAGATGCTACATAATCTGCCTGCAAGCTACGATCAGAGTTTGGCTGATTTTGTCCGTGATTTTTTGAAGTTTCATTACCTCTTAACTTTGTAACAGAAGAATTTGTGTTTGACATTCTAAAAAAAATATTTATTTTATAATTTGTATACCATTTTGATGAACGTAAAAAAATTTACAGCCATATATTGATTAAAATTAATAACATAGTAGATAGGTACTTACTTAACCAATTACTATTACAAGTATTATGATATATTACCAATTACTTATAGGCAATAAACATCAATTGTCAATATTTAAACTGGAATAAGAAATCAAAACCAAAACAACAAAATTTTACTTTGAAAAATGTACAGTCAAAAACGATTTTTTAACGTACTTGGTTATTTTTTAATCTATAAAGGTACGATTTCTATGCAGCGTCAAACAGTAGAAGAGAGTAGAAGTCGTGAAGCTTTGTCAAAACTACAAGCCCAGACGTTGTAAGGAAAACACACAAGAAGAATGAAAAAATTTCAAAAATGATCGATCAAATGGCACCTAAATGATAATATTGTTACAAAAACAAATATGTATAGTGTTTACTAATGTCATTACCGAGCACGTGCTTAGAAAACTAGAAAATAGCTGATAAACTTAAAATCCGTGATTGTAACGAAAAATGATATTAAGGGTTAAGTTCAGGCCGTTGAGTTCTGAAGAAACAGATAGTTTTTATGGGTTTTAATAAAATGTTTGGTTATGTTTAGCGTTTTCGTACTTACGTATCGTTACGCATCGGAATGAATTTTATAATTCTGTGGCGGCACGGGCGCACGGCCGTCACATAAATTGCCACCGCTAAGCCAAGCCTAAGGAGTTGGTCACGCCCATGGCTAAATACATTTAGCCATGGTCACGCCCCTCCAAGCTGGATAGCGGCCTTCACCGATAGCTACCACCAGGCTGTGTCAACTCGTACTTGTAGTTCTAGTGCCAGTAGAGATGGAATTTTTTGTTCATTTTTGTGAATAGTTCGTTAGTTCACAGTTCATTTAAGTGAATAGTTCAAATGAACTATTCTTCAGTTCACACAGTACACTAGTTCATAGTTGTATGGAACTATATAGATCATACTGATCATAGTTATATAACTTGCCATTTGGTAATATACTAAATTAACTAATGAGTAATGATAAATGAACTATTCATTTTATATTATCATTTTATCAATACCAGTAAAATCCTGAAAACAGCTGTTCACAATCTGATGATATACAATATAAAGAATAATATATTTTACCTGTACTTAGGGCAAATTTGAATCTATTTAGCTTTTAATTCCTTTTTACTTAATTGATTGTATGTACTATTATATAATGCTAATTCTATAATACTACAATCTATATCAATACCTAAATTAATATTCAAATCTGTCCTAATGATTTTAGCTCATAATATATTACAGAAAAAAATTTAATTTAGTGTACAAATAATGATGAAATTATTGAATATTAAGAATCATTAATTCAATAACAATAACCATATTAATAAAAATGTTGGTACTTTTCGGTTATCATACTATGGAGACCAACTATTGAACCTAATAGTGCAAATATTGATTCCATTTTTGTATTATGAACTATTTAGAACCATTTATTCTATGTTTAAAATTATTCTATTTGAACATAATATATAAGATAGTGGATACTGGATATGGGTACTTATTTATAATAGACATACAATTATTATCATGCATTAAATATACTTCTTTATTTTATTTAATTGTATGTTTTTTTATATTTATGTACTTGGCTATTAGCTAATATTATTACTTACTTATACAATAATTAATTACAATAGTTAATTAAGTAATACAGGAAGAAATGGCGAAGATTTTTTTAAATATATAATTTTTAATATTTTTGTATAACAATTTATTTGTTTCTTTTGTTATTTACATTCAATAATAAATACTTAAAATGTTATGCTATTGTGTTGTTATTATTTTTATAATTCAATTAAAATGACATCCCTTATCCCTAAAATATTCATTAATTATGGGAGAAGTGGCAACATTTTGAATACCACAAAATTAGTATTCTGTTAAATTGTAATATTATAAAAGTCAAAAAATTAAAACAAGTATTTTTTTTTCTACATGATGATAATAATCTTATATAATAAGATTGGTAGTATAACTTTTTAAAAACAATAATATGAGTGGTAATAATATTGTAAAATTACAGGAGTAGACATGTAAAAACATGCACAAACTTGAAACTATACCATGTATAACTATAGTATATTTTATGACTGTATGCATTAATATACAAATAATTATTACAGTATCTGTATTTGCATTTAACAGTGAACAGTGTTTATTTTATTGAGCGTGGTAAATTTTACAGATTTAATTATTTTAATTAAAAACATATTATTTAAAAGTATATTTTATAAATTATTTTAATAATGGCACCACGTAAAAGGAGTGATATGTGGAATCACTTTACTGAAGTGGAAAATAGCAAAGCCAAATGTGGGTATTGTGGTAACACGTATAGTGTTGCTGGTGGATCTTTTGGCAATCTGAGTCGCCACTTAAAAACTGTACATCCCACTGTAATACAATCAAAAGCAGTAGTGACTAGTGATGAAAGTAATGTAGATGATCCTGCAGATCATGGTATTTTTAATAAATTATTTTTTACTATTATATTTCTTTTATTAATTTAAAATTTTTAATTATTAAAACTCTATATGTTATTTTAAATGATTAATTAAGCAGATTCACCAGTAGAAACATTAATTGTTCCCGGTACTAGTAATGTTAAATCGAACCAACCAACTCGCACCCAAAGTAGCATTATGCATTTTATGCAAAATAAAAAACCTATGGCTGTCAGTAGATCAAAACAAATTGATGAGCAAGTTACAAAGATGATTGATAAAGGGTAACTACATATTTTTATTTTTAATCATATTAAAATTATTAATACATTTTGACTAGAAACAAAAAAAAAGTAATAAGTATATTTTAAAGTAATATTATATTTTGAATTCCTACATATAACTACAATACTACAATTAGATATTTACTGGTTTTAAAAAATTTTACACCCTCAAAACATTTAAACATTTTGTATTTTTACCCACGTTTTCTGAAAGCTTTTTACTAGTATAAATAAGATCAGATTAGCTTAATACTTTTCAACGCCATATTTCAATTTTTTTTTTTTTTATGATACAGATACTATGCGTTTTCCATAGTAGACGATAAAGAATTTAGAAAATTCGTAAATATGTTAAACCCTGGATACGAACTTCCTTCTCGCCAGACAGTATCAAAAAATTTGATTCCCCGATTATACAATTCAACATTAGAAGTTTTAAAAAAAAAAGTTGAAAATGCATGTGCAGTTTCATTAACAGAGGATGGATGGACTTGCATAAATAATAGGAGCTATATGGCAGTTACAGCTCACTTTATTGATTATGATGGTAAAATGTCTTCTGTTTGTCTTGGCTGTGAACATTTTGACCAACGGCACACGTCAGATAATCTAGCTGCCTTTTTAAAAAAAATAGCAGGTGAATGGAAAATTAATAATAAAATTGAAGCCATTGTTACCGATAATGCTTCAAATATTTCTAATGCTGTACGTCAATTACATTATCGACATGTAGGATGTTTTGCCCATTCTATTAATCTTGTTGTTCAACACTCTCTTGAGAATATTTCTGTCATAGTAGCTAAAGTAAAAAAAAATTGTTGAGTTTTTTAAACGTAGCAGTAATGCATTAGTAAAACTTAATTCAACACAAACTCAAATGGGTCTACCTACGTTGAAATTAAAACAAGATTGTGTGACTAGATGAAATTCAACATTTGATGTGTTGAAGAGAATTGTCTCCATCAAAGATGCTGTAATTTCAACTTTAGCTGTCTTACAAACTGACATTGTAGTCTTAACTCCAGCAGAATGGGATATAGTAGAAAAGGCCATTGAAGTGTTGCAAATTTTTAATGAAGTAACAATTGAAGTTAATTCTGAAAAAACAGTGTCTGTGTCAAAAGTAATAGTTTTAGTTAGTTCTATGTTGCAGACTATGGAAACTTACATTAATGACATATCTTTGCCTTATGAAGTTAACCAAATGGCGGTTTCTCTCAAAAATCAACTGAGGAAAAGGTATAGCGAAATTGAAGAAAGTGAAATAATAGCGCAAGCATCGATTTTAGATCCAAGATTTAAGAAGTATGGTTTTATGAGTGATAATAAATTTAAAAATGCTTTTTCGATATTAAGATCACGTTTAGGAAATATTAGTTTACCATCCAATCAAAAAGACAATGCTGAACAAACTCCTTCCACATCTACATCAACTCCGTCTCCTCCAGTATCTCTGTTGTGGAAAGTCTACGAAAAAAAAGTAGAACAATTCAAAGCCACTCAGTCATCAACAGCATCTGGAATAATAGAACTAGACAAATATATGCAAGAGCCGTTAATAGATCGGCATAAAGATCCTTTAAAATGGTGGCATGAGCGTAAAAATATATATCCTCACCTATATACATTTGTCATTAAGCGACTCTGTGTGACTGCAACAAGTGTTCCTTGTGAAAGGATATTTTCAGAAGCTGGCCAAACTATTACTTTAAAAAGAAACCGCTTGGATACAAAAAAAGCATCACAACTAATATTCCTGCATAATAATTTATAAGAGACTTATTTGTGCAGATGACTAAAATTGTGTACAGCATTTTTTATGTATATTAATATGAGAAGTTGTATTAATTAAATAATATTAAATAATAAGTTAAAAATCTTTTCTAAGTTATGAAATATAATCATTATTATTATTATGAAAGTGATAGGTATTTACAACATTTACTTGATCAGCATTTATAGTCTAGCATCCACAGTTTAATTTTTCTTTGTGTTTTAGTATTCAGTGTATAGTTATTATAGTAACACAGCGTTGACTAACCAATTAAGTGCAATCCCCAGATACATATATATATATATATATATATATAATAACAATTATGGTTAATGCTGAACTAGACTACAAAGCACATAGGGCTAGAGATATGTACAAACGCATAAATTATCTTACTGGTGGTTACAAGAAGAAGGAAAGATTCCTAAAAGATGACAATGGGTCGTTGATAACCACGAATGAAGAATTAGCCAAAAAGTGGGGAGATTATTTTGATACTCTCCTTAACTGTGAAGCACCTGATGAAGTCTTTAGCCTCAACTTAGAAACTGAAGAAGAACAAGAATGCCCAGAACCTTCATTGGACGAGATAAGATTCCAAATTAACATATTAAAAAATCATAAGTCACCTGGCGAGGATCAAATTCATGCAGAACTTCTCAAAAAAGGAGGAGAAGAAATGACGTTCAGGATGTGGAAATTGATCCACCAAATATGGCTATCCGAAAAAGTTCCGGAAGATTGGAAAATAGCCTTAATATGCCCAATTCATAAGAAAGGGGATAAACAAGATTGCAATAATTATCGCGGAATTTCCCTGCTAAGTGTTGCGTATAAAGTTTTCACGAACTGTATCTTGTCAAGGATAAGAACAAAATCGGAGCAAATCATTGGAGATTATCAAGGAGGCTTTAGGCCGGGAAGATCTACGGTAGACCAAATATTTATTCTCCGACAACTTTTTCAAAAGACCTGGGAATTCGACAAGGAAATGCACCTGCTCTTTATCGACTTCAAGAAGGCATACGATAGTATTCATCGCAAAATCTTGATAAATATTCTTAGAGAGTATAACTTCCCACAAAAATTAGTTAAGTTGATCGAATCATGTATTATGGAAACGTTCATTAAAATAAGAGTAGGAGAAGCGGAAACCGACCCAATAAGTGTGAACTCAGGCCTAAGACAGGGGGACTCAATGTCACCTGTTCTTTTCAATCTGGTATTAGAAAAGGTTATCAGGGAAACTAATATTGGACCACAGGAGGGGATGCCACTACAAGGCTCCTCCGTGGCATTATTGGCTTATGCGGACGATTTGGTCCTCATGGATAAATCACATGATGGATTAAGATCATTATGCAGCCGTTTGGAGGAGGCAGCTAAGAAGGTTGGCTTACAAATAAACGAAGACAAAACAGAATACATGGTGGTGGGGAGAAGAGATAGTACCAGAATGTACCCTTCCTTAAGAGTTGGCAACCATGAATTCAATCGAGTCAAACAATTTAAATATTTAGGTTCTGTTTTGACCGAAAAAAATGAAACTGATAAGGAAGTGGCAGCAAGAATCCAATCGGGAAACAAATGTCTTTACGGACTCATAAGGATACTAGGGTCCCGATCCCTGTCGAGAGATATAAAATTACAATTATATACTACACTTTTACGTCCCATAATTACATACGGAGCAGAAACATGGACATTAAGAAAAACGGAGGAAAACAAACTGATTATTTTGGAAAGGAAAATCTTAAGAAAGATCTTTGGCCCAGTAAAAGACGAGGAAACTGAGGGATGGAGAATAAGGAAAAACAAAGAACTAGAAGAACTCTTTCAGAAGCCAAACATATTAAACATAATCAAGAGTAGGAGGTTACAGTGGGCGGGTCACGCATGGCGTAGTCAGAACCCACTACTACACGTAGTATTGACAGAGAACCCAAAAGGGAAAAGACCCCTTGGACGACCCCGTTTAAGATGGGAAGTATTAATAAAGAAAGACGTGGAATCGCTGAACGGTGGCCCAGATTGGAAAACAAAAGCAGCTGACAGAGAGTCATGGAGGATTGGTTGTTTGACGGGATGGTCCTAGTGGCCGATAATACCCAAGAAGAAGAAGAAGAATAATAACAATTAAAATAATAAATAATCCTTATCATTTATATATTGTATGTAAGAACTAAGAACAGGCGTTTTTTATGTTCCTATTTTGTGACGACGGTATTCTGTATTTAACTCTTTTCCAATTTTTTTCCACAGAGTTGTTCCAAATACCTACCTTTTGGTTTTGGTATTTGAAATTTGATCAGTAAGTTNCAGTATTACAATAAAAGTAATAGTATATACTGTTAGTAGTTTATACTATGTACTATTTTAATAAAATAAAAATAATTTACGAAAAATGGTCGCTCGAAGCCCTATCAAATATATTTTATTATAAATGCTTTACTATAACATCTTAGATAATATATTGTTATAATGTAATATTTCATCAAAACCACTGCTAGCTACTATTTTAATTTCATTACAATGTTATAGTAAAATTACCTATTTTAACCTACCTAAATAGTTTGATACCTACTTAAGGTCTGAATATTTTAATTATTATTATTAGGACTCGGAAGTCAGAAATTATAGAAGCTAAAAAAGGAAAAATATGCATTTAAATATGAACGAAAAATGTCAAATGTGCCAACAAATTTTTTAAGAATTCCAAATTCCACAAAAACCATTTTATGTTGTATTGTTATTAATATTTTTCACTAAAAGAAATGTTAAAATATATACAATAAATTTATGATATTTGAAAAAATGTCAGAAAGAATAGATCAGAAAACTGTTCGCCATTTTGAAATTTTATTGAACTCAAAAAATAGTTTAAAAAAATATATTTGAAAAGATAGTACAGCAAAACATTAGTGCGATAGAAATTAGGCACATTGGTGTCAAAAAAAAAAAACACACCGTTGTTAAATTTACAGTAGACTATTAACTTGATAATTATAATTAAAGAATTCATAATATATTGAGATTTTATAATCAATATTAATATTGAAAAATACAAGTTAAGAAAGAAAAAGATCAATATTTTTTAGAAAATAATGAATATTATGCATAATATAATTATGAAAAACAAGAAATATGCATTTTGCCCTTAGAGTTAACAAAATATGCAAAAAATATGCATTTTAAATTTTCGATTTTTAAACTCATCATTGTATGACCCGGATTTCAACCTCGGTCTGCTACATTTGAGAGTATATAAAACAATATGCAATTCCTACAACTTCCAAGCCCTAATTATTATGATATTTAGATCTTTGTAGTGTAGGTATAAAATATGTTTTAGTAATGCTTTTCACTCAAAATTATTATTTAAAAGTTTGTCATAACTAATAAGACAACCATGGGTAAAAAGTTGATGTACTTATCAATTAAAGTTGTAAGTGTTTAGATATAAAATATATGTTATAATCTCATCAACATAAACTTTTTTTTAAATGTATTTATATTTTTGAAGCACCATAATATATACTAATTGTTTGAATAGCCTTGTCATATTATATTAGACTATTATAGTAACTAAAAGCACTAGGTGGTGGTTAATCTGTTAGGTGTCTATCTGGTTTATGTTTCTATACAGTAGTTGTAGTCCTTACCATCATCAAGGAGTAATTAAGATTATTTGAGGTATCTAAATAATTTACGTAGTACTACTGTTTGACAAGCTACAAGGAACCTAACCTAATATATTTTATATTTATTGCTGTGAATATAAAATCGTAGAGTGTAGTAAAATATACTTTCAGATTGCATTAAACTTATCCAGCTGTTTTCCATCAGTCTCAAAAACAATTATTCTCAATGTTCAATCCAATTATTGTATTAATTTATATGATTGCATTGTAATTCGCATGTGTGTGTTGCGCTTTCGCTTCCAACACATGTTATTATAGTGTTATTACTTGTTAGTTATTACCTATACTTGTTATGCGAAGAAATAGGTCGAGGCAAACATTATTGTTGACAAAATAATAAAATATGTGTGTGATGGTTTGGTACCTAGCTGTTAAATAACAATTTAAAATATAGAATTAGTAAATAAAACATGTTAGTGCACAGACAAAATATTATAAACGTATCTATGTGATTCATTAAAAGTAATTCTCTTTTAAAAATGTACTCTATACCTATTACCTAAACAAATAACTAAATTAGTCGATTTATTAATTGTTGATAATTTTAATGTCATTTTATTCTAGATTAGGTAATATACTTAATATTAAAGTAATATTCACAATTATGTTATGTGTCGTCATTATAACAGTATAAATTATAATTATAATAGGTAGGTAACTATAAACTGATCCTTTACTGCGTGAAAAATTAAATCCACGTGGGTTTACTCCTTCTTAAACTCCGAAATGTAAACTGCAAAGATTTTTAACATAGTTATTTTGGGCTGATTTGTCCAAATGTAAAATATAAATCTAAAATTATATCCAAGCATGATAACAATTTTATTTTCTGTAACCAATGCTAATGATATATAAATGAGAAATTATTGTTTTTCAAGAATCAACTAAATTCAACGTTTATGTTTGAAAAGTAAAAAGTGATTAATAAAATGTAGTGAATGATACTACAAATTTTGCTGATCTATTAACGAACGTTTTATGAAATATAATCCACAATCGGATTTTATATAGAAGTTATATTCATATAAGCTATAGTTGTATTATTATTTATCAGACTCACTCGAATTCAAATTAATTTAATTAATTTTTCTATTGTTTTCCATTTTGTTTTGGTTTAGATATATTATACGAACAAAATTACAATGACTAATTTTAAGATTTTAAATTTCTCAAATCTGAACATATTTTTTATGTCTGCACAAAAAAATTGAGACGGATCAACGACTCGGTTTAAATACATTAAAAGCCGGCGAGAATCCAAAATCGTTCAGATTGTATTCATTTTTATTTGTTTACATAAAAAAAAAAATCAAGAATTTAGAAAGCAAATCTAGGAAGTAATCAATGTAATAATCGTTTAAATAAGTATTTGATTTTAATTATTTATGCATTTTTTATGCAAAACACATCGCAATAATTATGATATAATATATTATATAATATAATATTAATATAATGGTAATAACTATTCAACAATAACTATAGGCGTATTTAAGGCCCATGCCCCTTCCCCCTTCCCCAAATTGTTTTACTGACTGTCTACGGGTAGCATACGAGTTGGTTCCCGGGTTCTATAGGTTATTTATGAATTGGCGAGCTTTCATAATGATGATACAACTATGCATTACACACATTGTAAACTTTTCTATCTATAAACATGGTTTTTATTTTGAAAAGCATGGAGCATCTCTAAATTATGTAGACGAGTAAAAATAACAATATTTTTTCACGATCATTTAAAATTTAAAATTCTCTTCATAATTTGTTCATGTAGTTCAATGTTTTAGATAATTTAGATAACTTACTTGATTGATTCAAATTAATATTTTGTCTTATTCTGAATACATCATGAGCTGCAAGTTAGTAGGATTGTATTCCACTTTCTGGTATTCTTTAATATTAATATAACATGGTATTTACTTATGACCGTTGTAGATAACCACAAATTCAGCCAATCATTGCACTGATTTTTTTTTCGAAAATCAAGGTTCACGGATTACGGGGCAGTGTGAAGTCAGCTAAATAGACACTTCTAACTAGAGGACGTTTTCTTAGGAAACAACTACAAACTAAAACCTCGGAATGTTGGATAACTCTGAATAGCTGACAAAATTTCAGCTACTAAGATTTTACGGTATTAGATGCTTAACCGTAATATAAAAAAACTGTCATTCTATCGTCAAATGTTCCATAAAATGACCTTAAGTTCGACCACAGGGAAGAATATACTTGCGGTTATCCTTGGTCGAGTTTCAATTGCGTATTTATGTTGTATCGATCATTAACTATTTAACAGTCTATTGTTTAAAAAAACCTATTATTAGTGGAAAATCAGAATAAAAGGACGAGTAGAGTAAAATGAAAATCAGTTGAATTGTGTTGAGCTAGCAGACAAGTTCAAAATTCTTTGAAATTTTTAACAAAAATCAAGTAAAATGGCTGCTACATACACCATGGTAAGTTAAATGTTCTCGTAAATATTAAAATATATATTTTATTATTTAAATCGTATTTTATATTAACTCATATTTGTATGAATTGGTTTATTACATTTTTTAATATCAAATAACTAAAAACACAATTAATTTTATCCGTTCTTGTTTTAGTACAAGTAATTTATCTTTTATTTAAATAAATATGAGCTTTTCACAGTTTAAAAAAATGTTGTATGTACTCACATGAAGTACTAAGTGGTAAGGACTAGATAATTATGCTCTGAATTATATTTATCTCTTAATCGTTATTAAAAATAGAACATATTTTATTTCGTTTGTGAATAAATCTTGAGAATCATGTTTTTAGCAACAGTTGAAAGTTTAAAATAACTATTCTTGAATAACAAAATCATCTTAAGAGGACGTTGTACCGATGTGTTGTCAACGCCTTGATAAATTCTTTACGTATCAGTACTATAGTCTTTACCATTTTAAGTCAGAAGAATCCATTTAATTATCAAATTTACACTATTTTTACCAGATATTATTATTTGCAAAAAATGTACACTGTAATATGATAGTAACCATAGGCACTGACAGGTATTTTATCAGGGGGGTGCATCGTACAAGTAAACGCTGATTTCTAAATAATGTTTGTTTACGTAATAATAATAATAACAATAATAATAATTAGTAATAATAATAATAGTTAATATTTTTTTCAAATTCTATAACGATACAAAGTTATTTGAGTTTTTTTTTTCGATGACTACAATGTAACTCGGGCTAGTGGCTACGATTAGAAAATCAGAAATTAAATTGAAGAACTTGGAAAAAAAACCTAGGCGTTTACTTTTATCTCAACTTCAACATCAAATGTCGGATTAAATAAATTATGTTTTTAATTTAATTCAATTGCCAAAAAAATATATTGGTAAATTAAAAAAGTTAAGAAATAACTTTAAGAGGATGTTAGCGCATTGTTCGTTTCCTTTCTTTGGCCCACTCGTAACACAGACAAAAAGAATATATCAATTTTTTTTTAATCAATTTTTGTAATGTTTTTTTAATAACCTTAGAGTAAAATCGCCCATTAAAAAATGATAAAAAATAATAAATTTGAGGGTATAATTTATCGATTCGACAAATTATTGTCTCAAAACAATTACAATTATTTTTTTATTTTGAAAGTCAAATGGAGAGTCAAATAGTAATAAAATATTAAACTGTGTCATATCACCAAAAATATTATTTTTTATAATTTTTGTAATACTTAGTTGATTTTATTCTTGGATTACTCAAAAATCATAAAAAAAAGGTTTTAAGGTGAAATGGTTTTATCTGTCTTGCACACGGGTCTTAGAAGGAAAACAAATATTGCGAGACATAATCTTAATAATGTGCTCAACAATGTGTTCGATCAGTAATATTTCTAAAAAGTTATAACTTACTGTAAAAACCATGCCATGCTTCTGTTTATATAATGTTTTAAAAATCAAACTATTTAAAGATGCAATATAGGTATACTAAAAAAACAGGCTATTGAATATTTTTTTTTGTTCTATATTCCAGATTCTGATGTGCTTGGCAGTGTTGAATGTGGCGTACGCAATGACCGCCGCACAACCAGCCAGAGTGGTGACAAATGAGGACATGAAAACTGCTGAAACATCGTATGCCCATTTGCCATTTTCTTATGGTTTCGGTGGATATCCACGGTACTCGCCTTATGGATACAGAAGTGGTTTAGGTATTGAATTACTTTAAATAGCCAAAAATAAAAAAAATAAAAACTCCAGAAGAATTTTGCATACCTTATACATATAAATATGTATTATATTTATTTTTTGATAATAAATAATATTTGATTTTCAGGTGTTCCAATCGGTTACCCAACTCCGTATTCCCACTCATTTGGTTATTCGGATGACTACCCACATTATCTGCCTCAATTCAAATAAGCTACAGCGATAACATATTATTACTTACAAGATATCAAACATAATCTCAAATTCAAACTTATTTCTTATAATATGCAATTGTAAAAAATAAATAAAAATATCCGTTTGAAAGTTTTATTTGTTTCATGTGTTTGTTGTTAAAAAAATATAAATTATGTATTTTAAGTGTTAATAAAAATACAACTAGGTGTAGTTAGGTTAGTAGGTTACAGATTTAAATTGATTTATTTTTATATCGTATTCAATTTTGTTTGGTTGAGATATATTATACAAAATTACAAACACAGTTTCAATGATTAATTTTATGATTTTCGATTTATCAAATCTGGATATCAATTTGATGTTTGCACAAAAAACTCTAGATAGATTCAACGGCTATGTTGAAATTCATTCGGATTAATAGCCGGTGTAAATCCAATATCGTTAAATTTTACTTAAAAAAAATATTCTGAATTTAAAAAGAAAATCATAAAAGTAATCATTGTAATAATAGTTGTTTTAATAAGTAATGATTTTAAGGTTTTTTTAAAAAAAATATGTTTTTAAATACATTTTATATGACATTTCTTTTCTTATTATAATAGCAATATTATAATCTGTAACCAATAACAACCATTTAGGTCCGAGTGGGTCACTATAATAGATGTGTTAAATGTGAATTCCATTATAGCGGAATATCATTGTATACAAAAAACAATTCTGAGCAGAGACCGTCTGATAGCCTAATATATAATTCATGATATGTACTTACTGTTATTAAAGTAACTTATTTTACCGTTAGTTTTATGGTAGGTTAATTTAATTGTTATCGAAAATATTGCATTAATTCTAATAATCTATATATATAAAAATGGAGCAAAAAATGTAAAATAGTTCGTCAATTGAGAACTTCTGGGCCGATTTGACTCCAATTTTTGTTCAATCGTTCGTAATTGCCAGGAGAAATTTTTACAAAAAAAAAAAAATGTTGGAAAACCCTTTTTTAAAATTTAAAAAAAAAAAATTCTTTTGATGTTTTATTTTTTGCGTTCCGAAATATTTTTTCGAATTGAAAAAGCTACAGCAAGCTTTAGCTTATAAAATTGTCCATATGACATAATTAATCCTTAAAATGGGCCGGGGGGCCAACATTAAAAAAATGGATCAACATGGAGAAATTTGTCGTGTATTGAATATTAGGTATTAATATTATGTTTCACTATATAAAGTTAAGTTTAAATTTTGTAAAGTTATAATTAACGTATCGTTTTTATTCTGTTCGATTTAATTTATAGCCCTAAATACTCTTTCTTTACATAAAACGCAATAGTCGATAGAAGAGATAAAATTTAGGTTTTATCTATATGAATTATGATTTTTCCATTATTACGACTTAATTTTTCTTTTTCCGTTGTTGGCGTTACCAGAAAAACTGAGTGAGTACAATTTTATTTTATTTTAATTATTAGCAATCATTTATTTAATACCTTCATTTCTTATAACATGAATGTTTAATTAATCTAATCATTATTAGAAAAAGTAAATGCCAATATTATTTAAATTTTTTGTTGTCATGGTAAAAAATAAATTAAAAATTATCCATTCATGTATAATATTGTTGACATAAAAATAAAAAATTAAAAAATAATATTATTATAATTAAAATTTTAACATGGGTTTACTACATGGGCGAATAACCTTATTTCGCTCCCTTAATTCCAACAGCAGTGGTGGCGGAATATCAAAGGCCAAAATTAACACAAAGTGAGGGCAACCTAACCGATACCAAACGAACCACATACATTTTTATTAATTTACTTTATAGGAGGCGAAGACAAGAAAAAAAAAGAAAATTTGGTTATTTTGTTACTTTTATAGGCCGTCATCGTTCACAATACTCCATTACTCTTTCAATCATATGCCAGTATATCACATCCCTACACACTCACAATATTACTTATTATACATATTATTTTACAAAAACATTCATTCGAAATAATTTATACGGCAAAACAATGTTTATCGCAGGTAGGTTGCCTACCTGATAATATACTGATCGTATTATCACAATCAAGTCTCTTATATAGAGATGGCATTTTTAATGGGCAACGAAGTGCACGGGATCAGCTTATTTCTGTTATAACATATTATTGATATTAGTTTTTGAGTCAGTATCACCTTGCCGTAGAATAGTGTAAATAATTAATAGCTTAAAATGAATATAAATATTTTGAAAAATATGTCATTGCTCACTGTACAGTATATAATATACATCCAATTCTTAAATCCCCGAGAACAATGGAAGAATTGCAACGGAATAACTGACATCTTAGACTCTGAGCGAAGCGATGAATGTATTGATTTTACAATAATGTGTGTTTTTATATATATTTATTATTTTTATTTTTTATGTTTTTTTGTGTCTGTCATCACGGTTCTTGCAATAAAAGTGCTTCAATTTTCTTCATTAGCAGCTTTTGAGGTAGGAAAGTGAATCTAGTTGGTGCATGAGGGAGGTCAAAATTTAAAATTACCCAATAGTTTTCAAAAGCAACAGGAAAAACAAACAAAAAAATTAAGGAAAAACGGAACTTGTATGCAAAACCATTTTTCGAAAAAATCGATTTTGGTTTTTAGTGTAACTCTAACAAAAATGACCGTAGATACATGAATTTTTCACTGAATATTTGTTTAAGCATTTTCTATATACCATAAAATTTTCAAAATATTTTGATTTGGGTTGAACTATTTATAGACAAATGAAATTTTCCATTATTATTTGTTTTATTTAAACCTAAGTCGATAAAAAAATTTTTGCTATGTCAAACAACTTAAAATGTAATACAAGGTTCCTTGTAAGTTACAATTAATGGAAATTAAAAAAAAAGTTGAGGGTACATCCACAATAATTTTTTATGAGCGTTTAAACTTAGAATTTTGACGAAATTCGTAAGAATCATGAGAATTAGCAAATTATATTAAGTTAGAAATTCATAAAAAATTTTCTTTTTATGTCTAAGATTTAAAAATTTAACACAAGATTTCTTACAAGTTTGTCTACCTTTATCAAAAAAAAATTTCTACCGGAAAGTCAAATTAAATTTTTATGAGCGTTTGAAGTTGAATTTTGTTTGAATATTGTTTATTACGTTTAAATATTTAATAATTGGTCATAGTAAAATTGTGCATAATATGTGTCAAAAACTCTGAAAACTTATTTAAGACAAATATATTTATGTACACGTAACTGTTCATTATTTGGGTTACGACGTTAAGGATATGTTAGATAACTTCTTCAAATATTTTGTTTTATATTAATCACATAAGTATACTCTAGCGATGGTTGCAGGCGTTGCAGCAGCCGTAAGAAAAGAAATATGAGGAAAAAAGAAGTCCGACAACGAAATACGAAAACAGATACTTAGGCATCATTACGAGAGTATACAAGGAACCAAACACGTCTAGTGTTCTGAAGTAGGCGAGAATCGCGATTTATCTTACGCCCTGGCAGAATTTTCACCGAATCAGGTATATGGTATGCCTGCATCTTATTGTATATTATAGTAACGAATTCAAGGCCACATTTTCAGGTTCTCGAATCACTAATTATTACCATAATACGTGGTGAATTAACTAAAAACATATTATCCTTCGTAACGTATAAGACCCATATATACTATATAGCAATAAATAAATATCAAAAAATGGGTAATACTTAACTTATTATTTCTACCAATGACTGTATTCGGACAAAATGTTACTGCTTCTTAAACTCACTGCTTAGTTTCCGCCTCTACTTATACACCTCTACTTATACACCTCTATTGTCAATATTTCAAATGAAATTCTATGAAAAATTCTTGTACATACAGCCCTTCATCATTTGTACTTAAGGTGAATTAGACAGAATCTGACAGAAAATTGTGCCATTAGATTATGAGAAATCGAGTGAAATAATTGTTATCTACATTAGTTTAAAAAAAACTAATAGGTAATAATTGAAAATGTCCCACGAATAGCTCAACACATGTCAAAATATTTTGAAAATCGCATGGTAAAATGTGGAAAATGCTAATACTGCTAAATCTGTTGAAATCCGATTTTAAGTAAAAACATTTTGGTTTTTCTCGGCTTTTGGAAACTACTGAGAATTAAAAATTTTGACTTCCCGAATGCATCAACTAGGAAAAGGTACTGAAGTTGAAGACTGAAGTATTATTTCAAATACTACACAATACACAAAAAACACATATCATTGTAAAATCAATTCGTTCATCATTCCTCTCAGATTCTAATATCCAATTTTCTTGAGCCAATTAATGTTTGACCTCTTTAAAATTCAAAATTTAAAACAATTGGTCTCGAGGGGCACACTGCACATCCTTGAGTGTAGAACCCATGTGCCAAATCGCAGAACTATGAGTGCAACAGATTTGACTGTGAATAACTTATAAAAACACACTTGAACATTAATTTATGTACTCGCACTACTGTGCTTATTAATTATTATACAGTAACATATCGAATCAAATATCAGGATATGAATACTGGGAAATATCTTAAATAATAAGAAATATTATTTAAGTAGATAGCACATTTATTAGAGAAAAGGTCAAACAAACGTTAACGGCTTCGGTTAGCGACATCGTGTCCAATTTGTCTGGCGGCAAAGGCAGCGGGTCGGTTTCGTAGGCCGTATCGCAGTTTTACTTTTGCGATCATAAAATTATAGCTAACAGTATTGTTTAGTCCATTAATTTTAATACCATTTGAACGACAAATCTGATACTTAATTTCATTCGGAATGTGATGCCTTGTAATATTTGTGTTTATCGATTTGTTCACTGACTAGATCAAAGTAGAGCCTAAATAGTAAATAATGATAGGTTGAGGCTTGCAATTTTCATGGCACATTCGTACCAAAAAAATATTGTTTTTTCATGAGATGAAAAAAACGTCATGTGTGAGCTATTATTATGAGCTGAAAAAAAGCTGTAAATACCACTTTCCAAGTCTCAAAAAATCTACTGATATAATTTATATTGACAATGGTAAAGTAGTTGGTAAGTTTATTAACTTCTGATGAATCAACATTCATTTTTAATTGTAAAACCAGACTCTGCCCTTAAAAAAATATAAAATATAGCGGTATAATGATGGCTACCAAGATGATTTTAGTGTACCTCAGCTTAAGGGAAAATCGGCGTCGGTGTAACCTAGTTTGTAAACTAATTTGACCGAGATGGACAATTCACCTGATGGTGGATTGGATATATAGCACATGGTATAAATAGAAATTGTTTCAAACTCTACTCTCTGAACTTTCCTGGTATCTCTATGAACAAATTGAAATTATCACAAACTTTTAAAGTAGTTTTCGAGTATATAAGCAACAAAACATATATTTAACTCTCATATTAGTTTTAAGATATAATTTCTTTTTTTCGGGCCTTGGGGCCATAAATAATACGATTCGATTCATGTTTTTATTCTTCGTCTGTCTAAATATCTAATGTCAATCATTTGCAAGCAAAAGAAAATTTTCTATTTCTATTTTGAATCTTAAAATCCATGTGTGAGCATCTCTTCCGTGAAACTTTACCAATTTTTCTTTGGTAATACCTTATTTTGAGTGTTATGAATATGAACATTTAAAAATGTATAATATTATTTTTAAGATTTTATTTTAGATGAATATTTGATATTATAAATAAACCACAATTTGCCTTAAAATAATAGATAGTTTTTATTTTTTATTATTTTTATTAGCTTCAAACAAAAGTTATTATATCTTGAGAATTAATTGAATATCTTAAACTTAATAATAAAACTTAACTACTTAATAATTTATATATTATGACATTAAATATGTAAATAACATGATGTGAATCTACTGAAGGTATACCGTGTGATATATGTGTTATGGAATGGGAAAGGCGGGGAGTGGGCTTTGGTTTAATAAGGATGTGAGCGCAATTAGAATAGATAGTTAAATGCGATTTTACTTGTACTTGCAACTTGCTTCAAACGATTATTGTGCAATTAATATCAACAAAAACAATTTTATGTTGGTGGTTTTTCCATTCATAGTAATTGAAACTATGTATCTACCCACTAGTATTACTATACCTATACAGTAAACAAAATAAAATAATAATAATTATTATAATGATGTAAAATGATTTCTTAAGATGCAAAATAATAGTACCAATTTTATGTTTGGATATTACCAGATGGTTTATTCTGATAAGTATTTAACATTTTCACGATTATAATATTTGAACGTATAAGAAATTTTAAAGTTACAAGTAATATAAAAGCTTATACACTTTTAGCAACAAATAATTCATTTTTCATGCAAAGCACACAGTTAGTTACAACGAAAACCCACAAATAATGACAACACAATTTTTTTTTTGAACAAATTTATTTTAAAATTTAAAATTTAAGAAAAATGTCTTACGTCATACAAAAACTACAAAAAATAATTTATAATAGAAAACAACGCAAAATAAAATGATTATATTCTGAATCCAGGGCGAATTAAACAAATTTAGGTAAGATAGGCCAAAAAAATAAAAAAGGCTATCTCTGACTTATTACGTTTTAAAGGAATAGTAAAATATTAATAAATAAAGTGAAATACAACATGTTCTCGCGACACTACTGTACCTACTTGATAATTATGTTTTAATCAAATTACTACTGAAGAGTAATATCAATGGATATTTTCTCTTATCATGTGAACTCATGTCAAAAATGTTATTACTCAAATTTACTTATTGTATTATATTAAATATAGATTGTAAATAAACATTTTTAATACAAAAAAAAAAAAATCAAATTACTATGAATTATATGTTATGAATATTATTAGCCTGTAAAATTTACAAATAATAAAAATAATATTACTATAAACAAACCATCGTTCTAATGAGGAATGTTCCATTAAATAACCTTAAGTTCAGCCACAGGGAAGAATATACTTGCGGTTATCCTTGGTCGAGTTTCAATTGCGTATTTATGTTGTATCGATCATTAATTATTACTTAACAGTCTATTGTTTAAAAAAACCTATTATTAGTGGAAAATTAGAATAAAAGGACGAGTAGAGTCAATTGAAAATCAGTCGAATTGTTTTGTGTTAAAAGACAAGTTTAAAATTCTTTAAAATTCTTAACAAAAATCAAGAAAAATGTCTGCTACATTCACCATGGTAAGTTAAGTCTTCTTGTTAATATTTAAATATTAATTTTATTTTTTCAATCGTATTAACACATATTGGTATGAATTAGATTTTTTTAGTTCTAAATAATTAAAAAAATACAACATTAATATAAGTTCACATAATCTGTGAAAATTTGGGGTCTCATGGTTGACCTATTCTGCTCGTTTTGTACATAGGTTTCTATTTAAGTGAGAAGCCTATGCCACATTTATTATTATATTTAGGTAGGTAACTTCTTAGTAAAAATATACATTTAATTCATAATGTTAAGTTCTAACTTCTAACTATAAGTCAAAACACCTTTTCTGATCCCGACCTATTATAATAAGTTATAAGTTATTTTTGTTTATGGTAAACCTAGAAATAAAAATAATTTTTTTTCTTTGTATGAGATTTCCTAGTAATAGACACTGGAACTCGTATTTGCTCGCTTGGTAGAATCTGCCAAATTATTCAATTTTTTCGGTTATTAGAACATTTTCCAGAAAATATATAAGAAGTATAACAAAGAAAACTCAAAAAAACTAAAAGTTTTAATTTTTTTTAAAGATGAATTTTTTTAGTATAAAAATTAAACCATAGTTGTTATCAATGTTATCTAAAGTTTTTTTTGTTTATTATTTTAATATTTTTAAGTGTTAATTTGAGTGCTTAAAATGAAGTATTTAAATGCTTTTTTCAGCGCTTATTTTGATGATTATAAGTGGTATAAGTCCCAAACTCTGATTATAACTTACAAGTAGAAACTATGCCATGGTTCCTTTTACCTATGTATAGTTTTAAAAATCAAATTATTTAAAAAGGCAATATATTCTAAAAAAGGCTATTGAAAATATGTTTTATTCTATATTCCAGATTATGATGTGCTTGGCAGTGTTGAATGTCGCTTTCGCAATGCCCGCCGCACAACCGGCCGCGCAATCAGCCGGACAGGTTACAAATGATGACATGAAAGCTGCAGAAACATCGTATGCCTATTTGCCATATTCGTATGGTTTCGGTGGATATCCACGGTACTTGCCTTACGGATACAGAAGTGGTTTAGGTATTGAATTACTTTAAATAGCCAAAAATAAAAAATAAAAACTCAAGAAGAATACCTATTGCTCATACAAAAAATCATATTTTTAATTAATTATTGATAGTAAATACTGTTTGATTTTCAGGTGTTTCAATCGGCTACCCAACTTCGTATTCCCACTCATTTAGATATTCAGATGACTACCCGTATTATATATCTCAATTCAAATAGACCACATGGACAACATATTGTTACCTACAGGATATCCGAACATAATCTCAAATTCAAACTTATTTCTTATAATATGTAATGGTTAAATAAATAAAAACATCTGGTTTAAATTTTGTGTTATTGTTAAAAAAAAATACAAATGATGTACTTCAAGTGTTGATACAAATGCAGTTGGGTTTAGTTACAGATTTAAAATTTATATTTTTATGGACTAAATTCAATTTGATTCGATTCAAAATAGTTATATTGCTTTATTCTTTCTCATAGACTAATTTAAAAACAATTCGTTTTTTTTTTTTACCTATTTACATTTAACAGTTGATTATGAATTACTGATGGCTGACAGAAAAATACAATTGATAGCTTGAAAGTTGAAACAGTTAAGACAAATAAAAACAATTATGTTTTGTAGGACATTTATTTATCTTTGTCAAAATTCGGTGTTGATTTTATGTACAATTATGAACTATACGTGTACCATACTGATCTGGACATCTGGTGCATATTCCATATACTATTTTACAAAATAAATTTACTGCAAATTAATAAAATAAGCAATAGACTAGTACCACAGGTACTGCGGTAAAATATTACAAAGTCTATAATCAATTATTATCGGTACATATTATGTGCTTTTCGAAGAACATAATTTAATGGATGCAACATAGATGCATGGCTGTATGTCGTAATACTATAAGGAGTGTAATAGTCATAAAACAACAACATTCGGACGTTCTCGTGTTGTCTTTAGGCCCGTGGACTTTGTGTTGTCACAGTAAAACTGACGGAGACATAGGCGCATAGTCAAGCACATTAACTATAAAAACACATGAAAATACATGATATTTTACATGTTTTATGGTAAAGTGTATTTTTAAATAGCGTGTGGCTGACACATTTTCAAAAAATGTTAAAACCATTTTGTGTATTTCTGGGTATTTTATTTCATTTCACATAATTAATTACAGCAGTTGCTAAATGCGAATACAATATGAGTGCACACAATTTAAATTTTATTGTATCATACGGCCATGACATAACATTGCTGCAATGACAAAAGAGTTAGTTTTCAACGTTTTATTTAACAACACAACAAATTTCATAAATTTAATTAATGCGAATTCCATTACTACGCTTTTAAAAGTTATCGGGATTCGAGAAATACTCAACTGTATAGACTATGGATGAAAGTTGATCATTTTTGTTACCTATAATGGCAGTAAATATATGTATAAAAAAAAATGCTCGTCATTTAAGTTAATAAACAATTTCAAATTACTAATGCTTTTAATGTTAAAAATAATCAAAAGGCATGCAATGATGAACATACTTTTACTACAGTGCTTAATTTGAGTTAAGATATGGATGGAAATAATTTATTATATTCAACATTTTCATTTATTTTTTTAAGCTATTGTTGTTTGAATTGTTTAAAAAAATTAAATGTACCTAACAAACGTAATTGAGCCACAAAAAGAAACTGCTCATCTCCTAGTGTGAAAATGTAGTGCCCTATAATGTCTTTATAATATTATGCTTATTATAGTTATTATGCACTTGAAACAATATATTTAATTGATGGTTGTTGTGTTTGAAAAAATTGTTTGTTTAATAATATTTTTCAAAAAGTATCGAGTTTAAAAAGATCTTACTACAAGCTTATTAATTTTCAACTGTTTGTTCAAACTTTTAAATGCTGTAATATTAACTTACGAGTTTTTTATGTAGGTTGATACATAGTATTATATTATTGAAATGTTTAAAATAAAAATAAAATGGTATTAAATACAATTCTCCGTGTACAAAAATGTACCCAGGAAGTTAAAAATATGTAAAAAAAGTTTTTTAAATTATGAAAATGTAGAAATAGATACCTATTATAAACAAATTACTGCAATGTAAATATTTTAAATTAAATATTATACATTAAAATTTTTTTGAATACAATTATATTTTTTGAATTTTAGTATCTTAAAGTAACTATTTTTATCTTTTAAATACCTAACCACGTCTAGAGTTAATTTTCATTATAATATGACGATTAACGACACATTAGGCAGTGAAAGTTATATGCCTATTATTTTATTACCAATTTCAAATGTGCGAAGCTACATATTATTATATCTCTAAGCGACATTATATTATAATATAGTGTATCTTCTATTATAATAGGTACGAATACTCTATGGAGTATATGTGAATCAAGTTCTGTAATATTATAATCTATTATGCGAGGAAGACTTGTGCCGTATACTTTGTAAGTAACTATCTGTATATATATTTATGTATATATATAATATATTATACATACATATACACACACAATATACGCTATAGTGTATAACTGTATATTAGCAGTTTCAGTCAATGTGAGTATAATATAATATTATGTAAATTATAACAAATAATGGGTTTGGATTTGTACGTTGTTGGAACTTGGAAGTTCTAGTTTCCATTTAGAGAGTAGAAAATTATTGAAATAACAGAATTTTCTTTATCAAACAATTGAATCGCACACATAGGTAGGTAATAAATAACCAAATAGTAATCATAAAGATTTTGTAGTTTCTAATGTTTTTCTACAGTTCTGTTTTTGCACGGAAATTGCTATTCGACTTTTTATACATAGATGATAATATAGGACATTTTATAAAAGTTGTTTAGTAATATTCATTTGCCTTGTATGAGTTGAGCCAAAGTTAGACTTTTGTCAAGTACATTGAACAATAGAAAGGGTTATGGGACACTAGTGGACTAAGTTTTTACCATAATGTAAAGAATGAAAGTAAAGTTTAATGGTTTTTCTTAGTTCAGATCAAGTTTAAATTAAATAACTATTAAAACAATCATTTTTTTCCCATTTGGGAAACAATTGATTCAGTTATTAAAATTCACAGATTCATCAAGTTAAAATAATATGTCATTTGTCGGATATCATTAGAATTTATCGCATTATCGCAATACATTATACATGAATTTGTTTATTTTTGTCTGTCCTTAAACGTTATAAAAATTGTGTTCACATATTACACGAATATATAAACATGTTGTTACAAGTTGGGCATAGTTTTTTCTGGTAAAATATAATTATGTGGCAGTAGTTCAGTTTTTTTTTTAAATGATATTGTTGTCTCTCACATATAGTATAATAAGTACATTGTGATACCTATTTTTGTATTATATTAAAATCTATTAGCATCTGCTAGTATATTACGAAAAATTCCAATCTTTACCTATTATAACGTATTGTTATGCGTTTTAAATACGGAATAATTATGGGTACTCCCATACCTACTACAGCTTAGTGTCTTAAACACGAAAATATAGGTAATACATGTTTACGAAGGTAAATTGAGCCTTACAAAAAACATTCTTCACAGAATCATGTTAATGATGAGTGTGTGATTTAAGTTTCTCATTAATCTGCGAACTGAATGAGAAAATAAAAACTTAGATGATTAAAATGTCTTGTCTCCGTCTTCCTAAAGCATAATGTAGCAACTTTACATTAAAAAAAATTCGTTTACTCTGTTAATTTTGATATTAGATTGAATTGTCAAATTTAATGGTAGAGTATTCGGGGCCCCCATTTGAATATTCATTATAAATAAACATTGTTCATTATTAGAATATTAAAATATTTGAAAATAATTTTATTGTTAGATTTCATTATCTACATATTTTTTGATGGATTCTTTCCATCCGAAAGTGGAAAGTTGAATTTATAGTGTAAAAGATATTTTATTTGTATTAAATAGACAAATACAGTAATGACATAAATTGAGATTCCCCCAGATTATATTTATAAAAAAGTTTTGATTGGAGGCAATTAATTTTCATGGCAAAAAAATTAATTCGAAATTAAATATTAGTTAGTAATATAATTTATGTATAGTAACTACAAATTAGTATGCAGTATGCACTATGTTTTATTCGATTTTTGAAGTTTTCAGTTTATCACAATCAATTATAATTATGATAATAATTCATGAAAAATTGTATAAAATAAAGTATGTATAATAATTAATAATATTAATATCATGTATTTGAACACTTTATATATTTTATATTCATAGATCCTAGTTATATATAAATTAAAACACTTTACAAGGATGCAATGAAATGATGAACTTCCATCACATCTGTTTTAATTATTTATTAAATAATACAAAACTATATGTTCTTTTACACGTGTACATAAAATTGTAATATTAAATATTTTGATTTTTTACTCACAATTAAAATAAAACAAACGTGTTAAAAATAATTTAAAGTATTATTTAAATATATATCAAAGTAGTAATTGTATATATTTTTGGTCATAGTGATTTTATTTAACATGTAATAAAAAGTAAATATATAAATATATATGTAAATATTTTTAAAGGCTAAATGTTTAATATCAGTGATATATATATATATTTTTTTTATATAATATCATATAAAACGTATTTATCTAACCAAATATTTACACAGATCTTAAACATAGCTGTACTTTTAACTGGATTAGCATTTCAGCTTCAAAAATATGAACACTAAGTGTATTTAATACGAAGGCCACTGAAATGAAATAAAAAAATGTTCTCAGTAGCTTTTGTTTGGTTGATTGGTCCTGACAAGGCCTCACGGCTCACGGCTGGCTAAGTGGATATAGATCAGCTGGTACAATGATTCAAAAACTTTATAATATTATAATGTTTTAAAAGTCAATTTTTTGTATGGTATTATGAAACATACCTAAGTGATATTTGTAATATTTTTTCAAATATATGTATTTTTAGTAATACACAGGATTGAACGCCTTCAATCGTTTTTTGAATTGATTGTTCCGAAAGTAATTTGAAAACAAATTCAGAGAATAATAATATTACAGTAAGTAATTTTTTTCTTATCAAATTTATTGTCCAAAGATTTTGTATTTGGATCAAATAATGAATACTTGTAATAAATGAAATACTTTTTAAACATCTATTTTTGCTTTATAAAAAATACACAGACTTATAGTAGTTTATAAATTATAAATTATAGTAATTTTTGTATTAATTAAGAGTAACTCAATTAATTTGGTTCAAGTCTTGATTCTTGCACTATTGTGTTTTTGATATATTTGCTATATTTTTTGATTCTGACGAATATTCATAGTCGAATAATTTTTCATCATCTTCGGTTTTTTCTTTGTCTAGATTAACATTACATATTTATAGAAAAATCATAATAGATAATAGTTATTTTGTGTATTTAAAATAATTTAATTTTCGAATAAGTTACCTAATAATGGTTTATTCGTTGTCAAATGAATAGTTGGTTTACGACCATCGTGTTCTTCGGACTTCAAATTTTTGGACCTAAACAAAAAATAGTGTACTTGGTTTTATTTACGTTTTTAAATCCAATGACATTAGTGTGTTATAATTTATAATCGTAACTATTTATTATGTTAATGGTACGAGGAGGCAGGGATAGCAGAATAATTACTTGATTTTTTTAGTGACAAAACTAAAGCTTCTGTACCTATAATATCTATGAAAAATGTAGAGATGGGTAGCTAAGGTATAATTAATATATGACATATAGGTAGCAGATTTTTAGTACTGCACTTTCCATCAAATACAGTGTCAAAATAATTGTTTTAGGACAAATATTTCATCCTTTGGCATTTCCAGTTGCAGTATAAAAGTGTATAATCAATAGGTAGGTACTTACCCAACTTCCTAACCTCTGATTATACTGAATTATAAGACTCTTAAAATTGGGTACCATTATTTATCCTTCAGTTTTCGAAATTTTTTTTCATATTTGCTTTTAATATTGTTAACGTGGTAATATTATAATATATTGCAACACTTACATTCTACGGCCACCGTCACTGAATTTTGGAAATAAGTTCAATCGAAACAATAATTTATCTGAATCTGAATACTGAACATTGTTTTTTAACGAAGTAATTATCTCGGGATGATGCTCTTCTTCATCTTCTTCAGCTAAATAAAAACAATATATATATATAGGCCATAGGGTTATGACTCATGAGTATAAAACATTTCACATGCCATTTTCAATTCAAAATATTTTGAAAAAACATTTTTTAATTTTGGTATGTTTCATAAAATCATCACTAGATCGTTTAGATGTGGTCAGACTGTTTTTATGCCTGAGTGAGTGATTAATTCTTATCAATATTATTTAATTTCCGATCATAATATTGAGAAGATATACATAAGATAGATAATTATTATGTAATTTATACATTGTACATTTGTACGACGTAAGCAATAATTCTATAACATTTAACTAAGTAGAATTGTTTACTGAACTCTCTACTATAGCTTTAAATAAAAATTTGATTTTTTATTTTTCTTCATCAAAATGAAATATTTCGTGAAACATTTCAAAATGAATTTCATGAAATTTTAAAACAATATACATATATATATATATTATATAATATGTTAATACACTTAAAATCATTATTAGATACTTATAGGTTTATTATTGGAACTAAAATAATAACTATTTTTTTTTATCAATTTTGAAATTATTAGTCTAGAATACATACTTTATGTTAACAGTTTAAGTAAATGTTTCAGCATAGTTTTGTGATGTCTTTAATCTGTATATATTATAGGAATATATTATGAGATTTGTGACCCTTAAATTGTAATTATATTTATTTTTATTAAAAAAAAAAATACTATCCTCTTTTATAACATTGTAATTATAATTTAAGTGTAAATTATTATAAGAAAAAAATAAATTTCAAGTGGGGGAATTTTACTTAACTTTACTTTAAATAATATTGTCTGCAAAACTAAAAAAAAAAAAGATATATTATTTTGTTCATTAACTACAATTAATTTTGAATTACTAACCTTGTTCATTATTTTCGTGTTCGTTATCCGATAATGGATAGATGTCTAACATCACGCTTATTGGCTTTTTGTTTCTTTTATTTTTAACTTTTTTTTGTTTTGGAGTATCTGGTACAGGATAACCACTGTTAAAAGGTGGACGGAATATTACGCCGGTATGTGACGGTACACTAGATGACCCTTCTTGTAGCGTAAGGTCTAAAGGAACGTCACTCTCAAAATCCATCGAATAATAGGCATCGAGGTCGGGCGGCTTCATGAAGTCATCCGGGAACGACATGATAGGCGGTGTCAAGAATACCGGCGGACCAAATTTGTTGCGGAATCTTCTCAGATTGGCACTTGGCGTATTTACATCCGGGAGGAATCTGTTGACTTCTTCCGCCGGTCGAATAGGATAGTACCGATGAGGGTTGGATTCTTGTGCTATCATGTATTCCGGAATGTTTGCCTTATGAGGGGCCCCAGTCACGTATTTCATAACGTCCAGGATGCTCTTTGGCGGGAACGGTGCTCGATAAGCTGCCAACTGCGGAAAGTCCGATCTCCGATTGAACCCATACATACCATCGGCATATTCGAGCTTATTGTTTTTATTAATTCTCCAATAATTTGAATCGTACGACAAATAAGCCGGCTGTTGCGGTCCCATCTGAGGATACAATCGCATGTGCCTACCGTTTCCTAACTTACCGTCGTCAATCCTCTTGGCAATAACTACGTCGTCCTCCGGATTTCGTTTCGTGTAGTTTTCGGAATTTTGCACACCGAGAACTGCTGTCAGAAGCCCGTCTGTCGACCGGTTAACCATTTGAGTAGTAAAAGTATTTTTTTCTTTTACGTATTTTGCGTAACTCACTATTGGTCCAGTAGACGCACCTTGAGTTGTTGGGATTGTATAATCATAGAACGAGAAGTATAGCTAAAAGAAACATTTATCATGTTAATTAATATATTTTATTAATTTAAAAAAGAAATAGTTAAATTATATTATAAACAAATATTCTCTAATAAGATATTATTTTTATAAAACTTTAAGTTTTTACAAAAATGAATAACCTAACCTAACCTGGGTGAAGAAATCTAATTAAATATGAATTTGAAATTAGATTTTTTAATGGTCCACACAAGCTTAATAAAAACCCTAAGAAAAACTATATAAATTCATTAGTAGATACTAATTTTGCACAATAATAATTATGTATTAATATTAAATTTGGAATAAGATTAACATTATATTATATTGTACGTTAAACAATTTTACAAGCAATCTGGACTTTTGAAAGGAATACCATGTCCAGTTAAAATGTCTTTTCTTTTTCAACACTCTCACACATACGAATAATATATAACTTAACAACACGCATAGAAATTCACTTTCGTTTTTGTTATACGTATTCTACATTATGCGATACAATAATACTTGTTGATTTGTGGGGTAATTAACGCGATACAATCTGAATTAATAGGTATATTATTATCGTTCCCGTCTATAAAGCGGAAAATAAATTCGGTGTTGCGTACATTGGTGTATATTGGTGTATATTGATATACCTACCTTTATACGTGAGATAACGAACTGTAATTATTTTATTCTTAATTTAAAGTTTTGATTTCGGTTTTCTAAAATTGATGGAAAAAAACCATACGCTTTCGCGGTGAAAACAAGAGTGCGTGTCCGACAAATTACCCATACAGACTATGATATAAAATAAAAATATTGTTAACTCTAAACGTGGTTTGACATAATTACCACGGAAAGTATATACCTATCTGATTATAATTATCATATCCACGCGGTTTCGGTGACCATAATGTTCACGGCTCGATTAGTACGCACTATTCGTGTAACTACTTGTAAACGTATCAAAATCCTACTGTGAAATTATAACTGTTCTCTGATAAACAAGATGTATTAATTCATAGTGTAAGAAATACACTATAGTGTACCTTATAATATATATTTTTTGAAACCATCACTATTTCAGAGGAGCTTCTTTTTAAACGTTCGTAATTTAATTTTTTTTAAATGGTTCTTAATAACCTTAAGTGCTTCCTAAAGAAAATGTTCTTTTAGTGATTACGTGTTCTTTCTTAGTTGAAACGGATACAAAAATAAAATAATATAATATGCTTACTGATTAGTTTGTATGAAGTTTTTAAACTTATTCTTATACAACTGTAATATGTGTTGTTGGTATTTTAAACTCGTGACAAAGTGTAAGCTGATGTAAATTTTTTATTTGTTTGATCGAAATGATGTGATTTAATATTCACCCTCATATTCTTATACATATTTAATTACTTTAAATAGTTTATACGGAACAGGATTTTAGTGTATTTTATTACACTCAGTGAGTTTAATTCCACAGGGGGAATAGATTTAGTATGTTTTGGATATTCATTACTGTTCCAATGTTTGGTGCTTGAAGATTTATCATTTAAAGATTTATATTCTTTAGCAAGAAACATATTATTGATGTTTTGCTTGTATTTGAAAAAGACTCATAACACTATAAAATTGCGACTGAAATTCTCTAAGATTACACATCGGAATACGAACGAGAAACTATAAATACACGTCGTGATTTTAAACGATCACGTAGATGATGTGTACGTGATTTAATATAGTCGTAATGGAAATAGCAAAGAGGAATGTCTACCGGGATGATAACTATACCAAAATCACCAAAAGTTTCAAAACAATCGATGTGCATTTGGACATACGTAGGTACGACAGGTGAGATAGGCATCACACTGGGGAAAAAGGTTAGGATCGATGAGGAGATGAAGATATACTCATTTCTCGTCCTCCACTAATATTATTAAATTCTTAAAAATTACTTAATTTTTTACTGTTACATAAATATGTTGTAAAAATTTAGTTTCGAATCGATAATAAAGATTATATCAGGAAATTCTCGAATTTTTCTTATGAAAGTTATTAATTATTATTTATAGCTTATAGTGGAAGGCATAGTTTAAACCAAGACATAGGTGTACTTAATATTATATCTATACTTTTGTCATGCATGCCATATACTTATGTTTTATATTATAATATAATAATATGTAGTATTGTTGGATTGCTTACCACCACCGCGGCCGCAGCGATCAGGGATAGTACCAGGAGACATCCTGTGGCCTTGTCAGTGCCGCGCAGGCGTTTCCCGTCGGACGGCTCCTTGTAGATACCAAACTCGGATGCTTCGATGGTGGATTTCCTGTCTGGCGGCCATTTGGCCTCCAGCTTGACCGCGTCCATGTGATCTGCGAAACCGTGTTTTATAAGGTGCTTTTGATCGTCAATGACATGTGCTCGCTGAACAGCTCGCGCCGACAGATTACGACGACTGGAAAACTGTGTATTATCCAGCTAAATTCACTGAGTAACACGCTCATTCGCTAGCCGCTCTGTTAATTTTCCCCGCCGCACTGCAGAGCCTACCTGCACACACACTTGCCCAGCGTACCACGTCGCCGTCTTCTTCGTCATTTTACCGCTCCCTTTCACCCCCACCATGACAGCGTAAAGTTATAATAAGTACACTTAGCAATACTACCTACCTCTGCCACATGTCGTCACATAGGTAGGTATGTAGATTGTAGGTACAGTGGCTAGGCGAAGTGTCTGAATACCTCGGGCAAAAGATTTCTAAAAATACCCCCCCGCCAATATAGTTAAATCAGGAGTTTTCAACCCGGACCCGAAATGTCTTTATTTATCTGTGCAAAGTGCCACGAGCGTAGTTTTAGAGCATGTTTTTTTTATGGCATTTTTAAAAGCTTAATATATTTTTTTATTATAAATGAGGCCATCTAGATTTTTAAATAACAATTAGTGGTACACTGCGACACTACCTAGAAATTATGAAGAATGAAGTTACACTTGCCTTATATAATATATGTATTCATAATATTATCCATAAATCTCAACCAACTGTCTTATAGGTAATATGATTTGATTAATAAATAAAGACATATTATCGGTAGGTACCAATCTACTTTTCATAAACTATGTACCCACATATGAGTTAAATGTATATTTGTTTCGCCTTATTTTAAATTTTTTTCTTATGGAATTGTAGAAATTGTAGTAATTATTATTTTATGAGTTGAAATCTAATCATAAAGCTATTCACACATTTAATGTAACATTACATTGTTATGGCTTCACACAATCGGGCCCATCTGTCCACCGATAAAAGAATCAGACAGTCACTACAAAAAACATAATAATTACCACTACACTGTAGTTGCAGTAGCCGGTAGATCACATAATATATATTATACATTATCACTCGTTATGTTATTATTGTGTGATAGATGACATGGTAGATACTAGAGGTACAGACTAACGGTATATTTACGTACCTCTACCATTCCAAACCGAACTTAGATCATAGGAAAGCAGTGTAGAAAAGCGATTTATTTGATGAAAAAAGAATTTTGTTTGACTTTGCACTTGGAATAAATTCTATATTTGATTATTTACCCTTTTCGTATCCATATGGATTATTGTAAACGGTGTGAAAATCAAAATTGTACACAAGTTGTAAGTTTATTCGACATTACAATCGTCGATCTATAGAAATACACCAAGGTCTCATCTTGTGATTGACTTTGCATACATTTCGGGTTACAGCTGGTATATGATTATCAAAACTATCAAAACCAATACTCCGTTTGGGGTTTATGAGTACAAAATGAGGGTCGTACTTGGAACAATACGTACTGCACCGATGACAGTTTTGGGATGGCTTGATCGTGGAGATATTATGATCGACGATAAAATAATATACAAGTGTCATTGTTATTGTTCAATATTATATTATTTTGAGTATAGACTTATTGCTTGAGAAATCGTACACAACGACGAAATGATAATCACTCCAGAACTCGTAGTTGTAGTAGAACATGTACTCCTCGACCGTAACGAGTCACATATCAGAATGTCAGATGATATGATCCATTGAATTGCATACAATTAATACCTATACAATGATATTTTTTAATATAATATTTGAAATTAGGTTGACTTTTATAATAATATAATAACTGTACAAAATCGTTTTAAATTTTGTCCGAGACTTTATGGATTATAGAATAATATGTATTTCAATTTGTTATAAGGGGCTGCGTATATCTATTTAATAAGGAGAACTATTCAGGCGATATGTTATATTGTTCTCTCGCCACCATCTGGAATTATTTTGGGAGAGCTATTTTCGTCGGAAAATAATTGATTGGATCATAAAACTTCGGAAAATATCTTTTCTAAATTGTATTTATTTGGGAACATATTTCGTCCGAAAAGTATTTGCTTGTATAGTGCTTTTAGTTTGAAAAGTATTTACTCGAAACCGTATACCTCCATTTGGAAATTAAACAGAAAATATAATTTTGGAATTATATTGAATTGAAACATATTTTAGCAGAATAGTATAAGTGCAGAAACGTATTTTGTTAAAAATGTATTTTTTCGGAACCATATACCGTAACCTAGTTTTAACCGTTTCCAAGAAAAAAGTTTCCGATCAAATTCAACAAAATATTATTCAGTATGTTATAGTCCCATCAATATATGTAGCCAAAATATATAATATGTCTCAAGCAGATTACGATTCCAAAAAAAAGATTTAATACAAATCCAGTTCCAAAAATATGACGTATTTTTGATGATATATTTTCCCACGATAATACGGTTCCATATAATCCAAACCAATAATTTTCCAACTTTATAAGTAGGGCGCAACCTAACCTAACCTTTTGTTTTAGTCGTTAATCATTAGTGTGCGTTGAGGGGTATTTATGCACTCGATGCAGGTGCGCACATGTCAGTGGCATAAAAAGGAAAAATGAAGCGTACCTACCTACTCAAAACACGCTTTAGTAAAAACTCTCATACCTCGTAGGGTGGTCATATTACAATAACTCACTTTCTACGGAGTCCATTGCACTTCGATTCTTTATTACGTTACTGAAAATAAAAATAATAAAAAGTGAAAAGCTTGTGAAAATTGTTCATGTAAAAAATCTTAGATAATACTTTAGAAATATAATTTTTTTTTTGAAGTCCACTGTAAGAAGTCTTCATCTTTCTACAAAAAAAAAAAAAAATGTATCGAAATTGTATTGTCGTACGAAACCTGAAAAAAAACCTGTAACTTGTAAGGCACGTTTTTGAGTACAAAAAACAGGTCATGGCCCATTAAATGCACTATTTTCACATATAAATAAACCTTTCTCAAATTCAAATAAAATTATAATTGTCCAAGTATAAAACGATTGGAGAGAGCCAACTGTATAATATCTAATTATTCTAATTATTAAAAACAACAATTTTAATTATTTATTACATGTTACCGCATTTTACATAATATAATAGTACAATATTTTAAAATTAAATTATGCATAGCATTCCGAGTATAGAACTACAATTTTACAAAATAAGATTTGTTTAAAGTTTAAATGTAAAGTTATCAAAATAATTGAGTAAATACATCACATATTGGGTACGTAAGTACTTATGTGCTGTCTACTGTAGAGTACTGATGTATGTTAAAATGTTTACAAGGCAATTATAAGAGATGACAATTTATTTTTATTTTTATAGTAAAATAAAAATATTTTAAAAAGCAGTATTAAAATAAATGTAATGAAAAAAGTAAATTCAAAAATGTTTAATTCCATCAAATGCACAAATATGTCACAAAACACTAAAAAAAAGGTTATAAGTAATTAAATACATTTAAAATTAAAAAGATTTTAAAAGAAATTAAATAAATTAAAATAATAAATGTATAATAATAATAATAATTTATAATAATTAAAATTTGATTTATTTATTTTAAGACTAAAAAAAATAATTAGAAACTAAAATCAATATTTTGAAAATCTTTATAATAAATAGTAATCATATGTTCAAAAATGATCGTGTTATATATTATTATGTTATATTCTAAATAATATAATGCTTGATTGATTGTATGTATTTTTTTTAGTACCCGTGCAGTAGGTTAATGTAGCTTAATTAATGTAGCATACATTGTTGAAAACAATGGCAAAAGCAATCACCATAGAACTGTATGGTTGTATCGTTTCTCTGTCAGAAAAAAGAGCACCAACGGGTTGGTCTGTACTGGCGGGTAATGTCAAAATGAATATATTCGATTGTACGACCTAAGGAATTTCACTTGCAGTATTTATATAAATCATCAGCAAACGTTATGTAATTAATGTAGGTAAATAAATAGGTACGTTTGTTCAATCAAACACTCCTTAATAATTATTCGCGAACACTAATAATAATAACCAGTAATTTAGTTATGGTTGTTATATTAATTGGTTTCAACCCCATAATGTGTGTTGTTATATAACAATGTAACAATGTTGTAATGTGAAGTTCAGAAGATATATATATATGCAATATATAATCATATAACAATGTATGTTTTTTTCGTGTAAGTATACAATATACGAGTACACATAGGTACTCGATAATACGTTATAATAATACGACTATACCAGCTTTCTGGTTACTTGAGTAATGACATTTGAACTTATCTGTTAGTTACATGCTTATTGCTTATACAGGTACTTACTTTTTTTTTTGTAACGAAAGAGTATAGGTAAGTAAAATATAAAGTGAAATAATGTCCATTTCACAAACGGAAAAAAACCTTATTAATTATTATTTGCATTTAAAGCGAAAAATATAAATATAAATAGAATATTATTTAAATTAAAGGCTCTTCGGTCTTGTTTTGATTGGCTTCAAATTTTAATTAATGAAGAGTAAAAACGAAATAATTTTACATAATATGTACATCACACGATATTTTAAATAATATGAGATACCTAATATTATTATGTCTGAAAGTAAACTATACAAAAATAAATAAGTTTATTATAACCACAGTCCAAGGGTACAAAATACAAATAATAATAATAATAATAATAATAAACGACATGTTGTTAGTATTGCATTTCCATGGTTTGACACATTCAGTGCACAGTGTACCACAGTGACAACTACTGACAACAATAAACGGAAGGGCCATTATATTGTAGGTGTAATTTGTTATTTTGGACACCCGACATTGAACAATTTTATACACATAAGGTGTACTAAAAATAAAATTAAAAATCAATAATTATTGGTACCTACGTTTTTTAATGTCATGAACGATACGTTTATAGCTTAGCGTAAGAACACAAAAAAATTGGTGAATTTATTAAGTAAATTATTCATCTTGTTTTTTTTTTACTCGGCAAATAAATTGTCATTTACCTACCAACAAAGTGATAATCCTCTTAACTATACCACGGTTAAAATATACTAAATTGTAAATGCTATTTTAGTATTATATTTGGTTAACGTAGAAGTTAAAATAATATTTATTGTATTAATATTTTATAGTTTTGTGTACACTGAAGATATTATACGATAGTATAAGTATTAAAATATTATACAACATAATAAATTATATCAGGTGTTGAATAAGTATATGAGTTAGGTACATCTAGAGAAACCTGAATACATGTAATTATATTAGGTAAACTCCATGTTACGAAGCTTCTATTATTTTTATTATTCCTTCAAACACACGTTTTCAACACGATTCGAGTGAAAACAGAGGTATAAGTAAGGATGGATGTATATTTACACATCTTACATTGTGAAAGACGGTTCAGTTTTGTACGAACGACATTTTGTAATCGCTAAACTTTGATTTAAATATTAAAATTAGTATCGTAGGTAAACTGTAAGTTATTATACTATCAATTATTTATGATATAGATATTTTTGATGATTTTTGATTTCTGGTTATCATTGGAGCAATCGTCTGTATTTTATAATTTGGAGTTCTGCACGGATATAAAATGTTCGCTTAAGATATTATTTTATATTCTTACATAAGTTATTATATGTACTTAAAACCATGTAGGTACCTAAGTTATTACGTTATTATCAGTTAGAATCTTACTACCAACAACTGTAGATATGGAATATTATATTGAAGCATTAAGTACCTAGTACTCATTATCGTACGTACCTCAATAACTATGCATAGGTATAATATGTTGGTATTATACTCATATATGAAATCTGAATATCATAGTCTGATAATATATCTGATAATATATATATAGTTTTCTTTTAATAATATCCCAGAGAAAATTAGGTGCATACCACTATGAAAAATTGATGGTTTTCAAATGTGATCTGTTACTATTCAATATTCACACCTAGTTCATCACGCATAAGTGATCTCGTCTTAAACTACTCCATACTGGTGCAGAATATTTATTAATGTTGTAATTGTATACATTTAAATGTATACACACTGTTTTCAACATAAAAATAACCAATTCTGTATTATCTAGTAGTTTTTATTTTATTGATGTTTTATTATTCTTGTTCTGAATATGAAATTCAGTGATACCTAATGACAAATTATGAATTACGTCCAATCATTAATGTGGCTCATAGTATTTAAATATAGGCTGTTCAAAACTATTAAAAACGATCATTAGACTAATTAGGACTGATAAACGATTATATTATATGATATCCTGAATGAAGTAATTAAATATTTTACCTAATACATGTGCGGCAGTGTTATTTGTTATTGGCATAATATTGTGTATCGGTATACGTGTTCAGTAACAATAATTGAAGTGTATCCAAAATATTTTTTGAACACATATTTCAATTGATTATTCAAATCTAAATTGTATTATCTATTATGTATTCAGGGGGTACTGCCCGTTATAATTATAATAGATAAATAAATATATACTTAACTATAGAAGGAGTTTTGTATAGGCAATTTTTATTTAATTTAAATAATCATACAGTTTTTATAGTGTTGTTTTTATGACTTCTTTTATTTCTTTACTTTACTTATTTTATTATTTTAATTTCTTAGCTAATTTATTACTTCAAAATTACACTATTATTTAAATAATGTGAATATTTTTGAAGTTACATTTTTAATGAATAATTATTATTTATTATGTGAAAAACATAATTATTAAGTTTTTGTGATTTTGATAAAATATATTAACCTAACGATATTTTTTTTTTTGCTTAATTATACCTGTAGTTGCGTTTGCATACTAATTTGAACTATAAACGTACTCGTATATTAATTGTTAGTTATTTTTTATTTCGTAATACGTTTCTTGTTTTATTATTACCTATTAAGTATTCTATAGTGTTTTAATGTAATGATTACTGACTACTGACAAAATTTTACTATTGAAAAGTTGTATAATATTTTACTCGATTTTCACAATAAATTCAAACAAGTTTCTTTTATGATGTATTTTACATAACACTATGATATTTTACTTGTTGTATTTTAAAATTACTATTTATAAGTGGTTTTCATGTGTCTTCATATTTTTATCGTGTTGCCAATGATATATCAAGAAATAATACAAAGTTACAAAATGTACTAAATTTGACGAAACAATTTTTATTTATTGTGTAAAAGAGTAATTTTTTGGTATTCTACTAACAACTTGAGGGCAACTTCTTCTTACCTGAAAACATACATTTAAATATATTATTTTTTAATGAAAATTGCAATTTGCAGAACGGCTTCGACATGTATGATTAGAATCCAGGCTTATAATAGGAACCAAAAATACAATATTTTTAACAATTACATCCATCATACTATAAGTTAGGCTATCTGTTACAAGTCTTAAATAATAAACTTAATTGATAATTAGATACAATAATGACAAGATGAACTCAGTGAAGAGACAGACGCTCCAGTTGAAATACTTCACCATATATTTCTGATTAAATTAATTTTTATGTTGTAATATATATTGGTTAAGACAGTGTATGTACAGTAAGTACATGTGTTTTTACTTACATTTGAAGCCAAACATTGTTAATGTCATTACAAATAAATTCTAAACGACATATCATTATAATATACCACAGTAATTGTTATAATTATATGGATGGGGAAATTTAAATTGCAAGAAAAATATAATTAAAAATTATTTAAGTAGAACATTTATTTTCATTAACGTCTTAGTCCTTAGCTGTATAATAATAAATAATTATGTTTTGCAAAGTAAAATAATCAAATTAGTATTAAGTTTATAAAATAAACTTGTCTATGTAATAATAATTATAACATATTTATTATAGGTTTCTAAGCTACTGCATCTATTGATATTGAATTTAACTTAGTTAACTCAGTGAACTCAGAGCTCAGTTAAATATATACATTCATGGAAAACGATCAGATTTGTTAATTTTACTAAATAGTTATAGATTAGAAGTTAATTGGCGCACTGCTGTTTTAAGATGAGGTTTGCTGCATTTTTTTTTATTTTCCAAAATTGGACAGTGATGGTATTTTCGAAGTTTTAGTAAATTTTCAAAACAAATCTCAAAACCAGCAATACAATCCACGAAAAAAATTAAGCAAGCATTCTTTTTCATTACAATTATGATGATTTTGAGATAAACCTAGCCACTTATAGTATCTATTTTTGAGTTCATTGATTTATCAATTATCATAAATACATTTAGGTACTCGACTAATCCTGTATGTTTATCACATTTTTCCCTTTTTAACCAGGTAAATTAATTCATTGACATTTTAAACCATATAACATTATTACGATAGTTCATTATTATAGTTATAATAATTGTTAAAAAACAACTTGAATTGCACTCATTGTCCATAGATATCCCTTAGTTTTTGTGTAAGAACGTACCAAATAGTGAGGTCATACTTTCATCTTAAAATTATGACATGATATGAATTACATTTAATAATAATCGTAAACTGATTATGAATTCTTCAGGTTAATATATTATAGGGTAAAAGAAATTTAGGTATAATTGATTATTTATTTTTATAAGATTTTTCCGTTAAAATTATTTTTTAAATAACTTATAATTATTGTATAAACTATGATTTAAACAGTTGTATTTTAGTTTAAGACAAGAAGAAAATTACGTTTATGTTGTCACTTTGAGAATAGAAACATTTATTATTTAAATTTATTTTCTGAATAATAAGAGAATAGTATTATAATATTATTTCATATTATCCATGCTATTTTTTTTCTTCAATTGTGCATGGTATACACTTAACATATTTTCTTTTTTGTAATATAAATGGATGGATTCATTGAACAAAATATTCATAATAAATTAACAGTCTCCACGGACCTTGGAACATCCTAAAAGGACCTTATGTATTTTTGGTCGGTGGGAACCGTAAATATCAATAATGCATTTATGTTACCACTCACCAACTGGAAAATTACATCATACATAGTTGACAATATACCACATCGATGAAAAATAACAATTAAAGTATGAATAGGTATATGTCCCAAACAAATTATTTATTGTTTAAAAATAGTAGTATTTGCCTACATGGTTGTAATATTTTAGACAAAATGTCCTCTACGCATCTACGCGTAGGTGTATTGAAACTTAAATGAGGACACATATTTTATTTTAATATAATCATTTATAAGTTTTAAAATGTATATAGGTAACATTGAACATTTGACCAGTATGCGCCACTATACCTATAAGCTTATTTATTAGTTAAAGCTACATTGCATATCGCTGAAGTGTTGATTATTATTATTCGTGATCTCTCATATTCTTTAATATTATGTTTATTTAATAGACTTTATAATGTTATTTCAATTAAAAATATATATATTATAGTAGTTAACCTATACTTTATGAATATAATTGATTATTCTTAAATATTAATGCCTTTAATAATATGTTTATGTACACTGTACCTAGTGTAAGTTCCAATTTAACTGACTCGAACAATATTATTTAATAGGTAAAATAATTACATTTTCAAATGAATTTCTACTTCAGCATAATATAATAACACACGTTATATTTGAAGGATGTTTTTGTTTCTCAATAATGTTTTGTTCTTGTTTTTCATTGGAAAACCTTTTTGTAACAAAAGTCATAAAATAAATGAAAATGTTAATAATGATTGTTGCATATTCTATACTTTCATATTAGATACATCAATATTTAATATAATATGACTACTGTACCTACAGTTTCACAAATTCATAATATCTTACCGTTTGGTGTTATGGTTTATTTTTAACCAAACAAATGAATATGACATCTTGAATTAATGACACTTGAAAATTATTGTAATTATTATCTAAGCTAATTGAATTCGTATTGAACAAAATACATAAATGCAACAAATATGTTTACAACATTAGCAAACGCCAAACACTTAACACTTCATAATTTCTGATTAGATTTAGGTTTACATTATATTTAACTTATATATTATGTTAATACATGATATTTTAATATTAAGCTATTAAAAATAATCAAACTCATGATATATTATTTAATTTTATCTTCAAATTAATTTTATAGAAAAAAAGTAATTGAAAATTGTAATGTTATATGTATTTGGTAATTCTGGCGTCAAGCTCTTGACATAAAATAAATAATAGTACTATACCTATATATACAACTATAAGACACTACAATTAGACTGTTATCGGGCAGTATTATCGCATAAATCGGTGACATTTTGATCGAAAGTTCATTATCACGTGATTATAAAACAGTGCATCTGCTTACAAAGCCACGTTTTTCCTATTTTATTAAATACCTACCTACACATTTATTTATTAAAATCAGAAAAAAGTAGGAGTAGAGAAAGATTTCTGAAACACGTACGAAGACGTTGGATATGATGATAACTTAACGACAATATTACTGTAATATAGTCAATAACAAAACAATAAATAATGACATGCCGAGTAAACGGATACACCTACTTCCTACTGCAGTATCTAACCGTTTTCTAGTGGTTACTCGCATGTCCGGTATCCGGTACACGGTATATGGACACAAAACAATAGTGTAGGCCACGACTTGAGATTTACCGACGCGATCTTAAATCGCGGTGTAAGCAAATATGATTTAACATGGCATAGGTGTACCAATGCCGAGTTTGGCAGCCAAACGACTTTACGCCGCCGCCGCGTTACGACGATGGAGGAGTCGATAACGATATTATGAACAAATACCAAAACGAACACGTACGTATTGATCACTGTCAAAGTCGTCGTGTAATCGCTGCTGTATAACTCGTTTTGAAGTGTTTTTTTTTTTTCTAAACATTTTCAGTCCGTCGGCCGCGCGTCATCGTCCCGGCGAAAATCGCGTGTGTCAACGGATTTCAAAACTTCGTCGGGACGACACCGCGACTATTATTATTATTATTATTATTATTATTACATACGTTTATAAGAAGTCGCATAATAATATAATAACGTACCCACACACACAGACATATATATATATATATGTATTTTGTAAATTTAATAAATATGTGACAAAAATATAACCGCTCAACTGGCGGCGACGACACCTTACAGACGGCAGCAGGTTTTGAGCACGACAACAAATACCATGCGACCTTGTTTTCGTTTCTTTTTTTTTTGTATTATACAATATCATAACATATATTATAATAATATAATATATATATACATATAATATGGCACACAGCCTCCGATGCCGACGATGCGAGGGCGCCGCCACGCCGGAATTCCGTGGCGTCTTCGTTTCCAACAAACACGTTTTTGTTATAATATAATAATACCTACAAATAACAACTAATGATAAGAATAAATGATTATGGAAAACATTAAGTGCGATATTGCCGTTTGGTCGATGGATGCGTTAACGTACTATTCCACGTACGCCGAACGAAGTGGTGTATTTTATACGTGCTTATTATAAATAATATATTTTCGAGAATGAACGAGCCGTTTGAAAATTTAGTGTTTTTGCCAAATTAGTCGATACCAATAAATTTTTAACTTTTTTTTATAAGAGTCAGTTGTTCCAAACAAAATGCTCACTTATTGCAATCATATACCGATGGTAGTTAGGCTCTTTAGACATTTTGGATATTACAAATCAAAATCAGTTCGTGTGGAAATTACTAATTAGGACATCAATTTTTAATTTATTTTTTACAAAAGGTACTTAATACCTAAATGTATTTATGTTAATAAAATATATAATGCATTACACAAATGCATTCTTAATTCAATTATTGTAACATGGAAATAAAGAACATACATATTTTTTTCTTTTAACTATTTATTATTTTAAATGTTATTTTCATTACAGTGAATAATGAATAATTATAATTATAAAATAAAATAATTAAGTAATAACATACTAAATAAAATAATAAAAAATATTTATTTTGTATGAACATTTTTGTAATCATGTATGTATACTTCAAATATTGATTGTTCACTTTCCAATTGTGGCAATATCATCTATATCTTTGGTAATAATTCTGATACGTATACTATAATCGTTTTGTAATAAACAAATTTTCCAAAGAGCTTACCCATAGTATAGGATGATCAAATATGTTAGGGAGGAGCTCTTCCACTCCTACCTCCCCTCACATGATTAATAATATTCATTTTTCAAACAAAAAATGATGAAAATATTTTCAAATTTATATAACAAGAACTTATGGGGAACCTTCTACTCATTTTTTAAAGATGTCTGACCCAATGAAAAAGTCTTATTAACATTTATAGAAAAAAAAACTAATAATTTTAAGATTTCAAAATATTTACATCGGTAAATATGATTAACAAAAGAATCAAAATGTTATCATAGAGAATAGTAGTAGTAGTAGTACCTAATAGAGAATTATAAAATAAACGTTTGGTACAATTTGCAAGGATCTACTCTTATTATTTGTTTGTGAATGACAACCAAACAACAAAAACCGATTGAAGAGAAAATGAGAAATAGTTAATTTACAGGTTGATCCATCATCGAAAAAAATTGAACACTCGTATAAATGATTAAAATGACTTTGTGGTAAACTTTTTTTTTTTATATGTAGAAAAACTTATAAGGAATCTTGTATTCATTTTTTAAATCTTAGATAAAAAAGGAAAATATTTCTGAATTCTATTTGTAAAATAATTTGAGAATTTCCGCGATTTCAATAAATATCCTCAAAATTCGAACTTTAAATACTTTTGGACCTAACAAAAGAAGAAAAAACGAAATAAAATAAAAAATATCAAACATCTAAAATATCTAAAATAGCTCAACTACTGGCAACATTTTTTTATAGCTTAGTATGGTTATTCGTTTTTGAATAACACCAAAAAAACGATATCGATTTTGAATGGAATTGATGGAAAGAAAAAAACAATAAGAAAAACAAAAATAGAAGATGCTAACATATAAAAGTTATTTTCATGAGTAAGTTTATTGATAATATTAAAATAATATTAATCATATTTTGTATTATATGTATACCTATTTAAGATGAACAAAATATGTTGTTAAATATATTGCAATACCTACAGCATGTGAATCGGTGAGTTGTGACACGTTTACAACCTCACACGCATTCGTGCACGTCTTTAAGCTCATTCTATACGGCGCAAAAGTGACACATGTCTGTGATGTTCGTCAGCGGCAAATAAGTCGGTACACATTAATATTATTATCATTGTAGAATTATACTCGACGACGAACATTCGTGTTTGCTTCGTGCCACCTTTTACATGCACACAGCGGTTTGATTTAGAGTCGCCCAGCTGGATAAAACGATGACAACGATAAAAGTATATTTTGTTGATATTTTGGTCCGGCTATTTAATGCTCGGAATAGTCAATAATATGCAACCGGAGGAACAATTATTGCTGGCACGAGCAATAATCTTAAGGCTTTGGACGTTTGATACATAAATAATTTGAGAAATTGCGTTGGTCAAATGAATAATAATTAATAACCGAAATTACATTACGCATTCAGATTATGTATCATCTTAGGATAACACTATGCATAGCAGTACCTAAATAAATTCTATAAATAAATATAACGTTGATGAACATCTCGACATTGGGCGTAACTTAAATGTATTCCACGAGTGAATGAATTCGAAGTGGAAATCTGTTAGGTAGTAGGTTATGAACTTAATGGCCTTTTTTTTACTTATGGTACCCATGAAAAAAATGTCTGATTTACACCATACACTGCATTTGAAATGGTTAGCAAAAGAACGGTATTGTTCAAATTGGTTTAGAATATAATATCTCTTTATAAAAATGACTCTATAAATAGTCCTATAGAGCCAAATACAGAAATTATTATATTACAATATACTATAATATACATATCATGTGTCGGATTTAGCTGTCTACGTTCATATAATGCATATTTTGAAAGTTTTTTTTGGAATAAATAACATGTTATTTAAAAAATATTATTTTATACCTATTGAATAATCTATATAAAAATTCAAATATTGACTCGTATCTTATGTTATTGCCGTTTTGATACATTTGCACTTAACTTTTTTTAAATTCATGTGTGAACCACTGAAACGTAACAAAAATTAACGAATACAATTTCATAAAGAGGATAATAATTATAAGTCGATCTGTTGTGCATTTATGCAATATGTTGCAAGTGGGTCACTGTAATGGATAATGTTAAATTTGAATCCAATGATATTAAAATCATTAAATACGAAAGTATTTTAAAGTAATTTTTAAAGTATTTTCTGGTCGTCAGTCTATAATATTACTTTGTTCTTTAGTATATTTGATGATATAATTGTGATTAAGGTAATTTATTTTACTAATAAGCATTAGTACTACGCAGTAGATGAAATTAATTTTTGCCAGAAAAAATAAATTTGAAAAGTCATTGTGTGTATAAAATATAATAATATGGTTTAAAAGGTTCAAGTACCTACCCTGCAGGAATAATATTTTTAATTTGCAACAAAATAACATAAATCATTATTCTTGGTTTTTTAATATGTAATTTCGACCACATTTGAACATAAAAAAAATTTAAAAAACCTGCCTTATATTATAAATTTAGATTTTTTGGTTATAGCAACACTTGGTTCCTACTTGCTAGGAACTTTGTTTTAAATTATCTAACCTTAGCTATAAAAGTTGAACATTTTAAAAATGTTGAACTATAAAATAGCTTGTACATTTTAAATGATATGGATTTTGTCAACATTTGAACTTTAAAGTTTAAATTCTTATAAAAAAAATCGAGCCCGTGTACTTTTAATTTTTTTTAACTGATATTGTAAATATATATCTGGGGCTTTGCATTACATTTTTTAAGCTTTTTGACTCAACAAATACAAATATATAAAAAAAAACGAAAAAAATTGAAAATATCTGGAAACAGCTCAAAACGAGCCAACATGTTTTGAACATTTTATCGAGTATATGAATTGATAATATAAACATAAATTCCAAGTATCTGTAGTCAATAGTCATTCGTTTTTGAACTACAACAAAATAAGAAAATCGCTATATGAGAAATGGAGTAAATGTTCGATGTTGTAAAAATGTCAACTTAAAATGCTCATACAAATTTAATTTGACTCTTATGAAGAATTTTTTTTTTTTTTGATTTAAGTAAAAAACTTATAAGTCATCTCGTATTCAATTTTCAAATCTTATATATGAAAAGAACATTTATTTTTGTGTAAATTTCTAATTTAAAGAAATTTGCTAGTTTTCGTGGTTTTTAGTATTTTGTCGAAATTTGAAATTCAAACGCTCATTAAAAATTATCGTGGACTTAATCTTAACTTTTTTTTAATTTCCACTAACAACAGCTTATGAGGAACCCTGTATTACATTTTCAAGTTTTTGACCGAGTGAACAATTTTTGTATCGACATTAGTTTCAAAAAAACAAATAAAAACCGAGAATTTCAAATGCTTACCAATAGTTTGACACGAGTCAAAATATTTTGAAAATTATATGGTGTATAGAAAACACGGATAATTAAATTCAGTAAAAATTGCATGTATCTAAGAAATTTTTTTTTAGAGTTACATCAAAAACCAAAATCAATCAATTTTGTCAAAAACAGGGTTTCTGTAAAAATTCCCGTTTTTCCTTAATTTTTTGTTTGTTTTCCTAACCCTTTTGGAAACAATTGGCAATTTTTTTCTTTTGACCCCTAAGTATCAACTAGATTTACTTTTCTGTCAGAAAACATGTTGTTGAAGAAAATCAAAGCTCTTTTACTGTCCCAAAACATGATGACAGACACAACGAAATAAATAAAAAACACACATCACTGTAAAATCAATACGATTAGATCCTCTCAGAATCTAAAATGTCAATTTTATAAAAAATGGGGTGGCCGCATTTATATTTTTGGTCTAGGTCCATGAGATTTACATTTTTTTATAATATTTTAAAGTGGAATATTTTCGAGCAAGTTTCAAAACTGTGCTTGGAAGAAAATATTCCCAAAATATTAATTTTTAATAAGAATGTGACAAAAATGTGTCTTTCTGGATTCTTTTACTGATTTTATTTAGCAGGTGATGGAGATGTCTTGCATACCTTAAAACTAGGCAGGGAATTCATATGTGAGGTAAAGCAACAGTTAACGAATACAACTGTTTTACAGATGGAGTTTGGTGACACCGGTTGCTTTCATTCAACTTCATTAAGTTTGGTTTCCTACTTTCTCACCCTCATTACTATTTTAATTGAATTCAATTTTTAAATTAAAAATTATTATGACGTCTTCATAGTTCGTGGAGACTTAAGTCAATTTCTCATATTTGGTTTCTATTTACCACTTTTATTTTTACAGATTATCTTATTGTTCATTCCCCTCAATATTGCTAATTATTTACTTTTTCAAAGAAATTTGTTAAAAAGACATACTTTGTTTCAATTACTTAATTGCCAAAATGATTGGTTTTAAAAACTAAATTAAAACTTTGCATTTTTAAAATTACATATAATTTATGATCAGTTTTTGAATTTAAAAAAAGAAAAAAAGAAATGTTGGATAAATTGTTTCACAGTTAAAAAATTAAAATAAATAAAAAACGAAAATTTCAATATTAAATCATCATTAGGTGGCTTCTTAAATTATAGTATTCTCTTTTGTGTACTCGAGTTATATGTCTTTTAACTTATATACTTATTATCACTTTTGTGTACTCGAGTTATAATATGTCTTTTAACTTATATACTTATTATGTCTTATGATATAGATTGTGTATTTCAACTTAAAATTTAAAAAAAAGTTCTTAAATTGGAATAAAATTAGAAAGGACATTTAACATTATTATACAGGTCTTATAAATAACAAAATTGAATTTTTATAATTTATCTTAATATGATTTTAAAGAATTCTTCTGTTATTATAATATTATAATGACATATAGTGTCGTATTCCTCAGTCACTTCCATTTACAATTGCTTACAATGGAATTCACGTTGTTACTTTATCCATAGCTATTTTATTATGCAGTATGCACTACTTATGAAGTACTATTATAACTATATTAGTATTGTATACAAGCACACAAAAACGAATAAAATATTAATTTGTCTTTTCGTCATGCTTCTACAAATTTGAAGTGATAAGAAAAAAAATCTTAGCATTACTTGGCAGTTGTTGAAATGCAATTTATGGAAGAATTTAAAAAAATACAACAAAACCCATTTAACATTGGCCTATTTATTTAAAATAAAATCTACACTCTACAAAAACAACAATAAATACAATATCAAACTCTTCTGGATTCCTGGACACTCTAACATCATCGAAAACGAGCTCGCTGATCTCGCAGCCAAAATCGCAATCACCTCTCCACTATCATCGTTCACACGAATAAGTTCATTCAGGGACATACAAATGCTGATAACAATTAAATGACAACTAAGATGGCACCAGAGATGGACATCCTACTCCACTAAACTGAATCACATTAAACATGTCACCAAAAACTCTACATTCCCTATCGAAATACCCAGACAATTTTATTAATAATATCAAGATTCAGAATCGGACATACTCAAATGTCCAAATTTCTTAATAGCCAAAGAAGAATACCCAATACGCACAGCCTGTGGTGTCCAAGCCACCATCAAGCATATTCTCACTGGATGTCGAATATACAACAACTTCAGAATTAGTCACAACCTGTCCAAATCACTTACCGAAATACTCCACAATCACACTCAATCCGTTGCAAGCATCATCCAATTTATCACAACCACCAATTTTCAAACCAAAATTTAAAATTAATATTTAGAATAAAAACACAAATAATATTTTATCGATTAAAAATTATTTGTAAACCCAAGTTCCCGTGTTGCTGAAGGCATTGTATCAATAAAAAAGAAAAAAAAAAGAATATTATTTCATAAACTACTACTCAACACTCCAAAGCAAATTATATTCAGAGGTTAGTAAAAAATAAATAACTGCATATAAGTATATGAATCCTTAGCAGTATATGCTGAAATTTAAAATAGTTTTTTTATATACGATGATTTATCATTGAATTCAAATATCCATTACAGTGAAATGAACTCGATAACGAAGTAGGCCCTACTCTTGAAACCTACTAAAGAGCATATTGTCGTCTGCGCTGGATGTATTTAGAATATAGTACAAGTATATAGAATTAGTATTTTAGAGGTGAGCTTTGTTTTATTAATTTGACTGACACAAAGTTGATTGTTATATAAGTTATAATTCTATTTTTTATGCAAATAACTTATTTTGTTTATTATATACTATTTTTAGCAAAGAAATTGTAACAATATTATTAGATTAAGTTTTGAATTTTAATTAACCTTGAATTATGAACAAGATGTACAAAATCTGATATATCACGGGATTTTACTATAGCAAATTTGTATATTGAATGTGTGATGTGCTATAGTGTATATATGATTAAAATAAATGCTAAGATTATTTGCATAATTATTACGATTTATTTGAACACAGCAGTACCAGGGTAACACTAGTATTATTAAAATATAAAAGTATGTTATGTTAGTAATATTATTATAAATTTAAATTATACAGTCATATTTAACTGCGTTAAAAGGCTGTAGCCTGTACTAAAATATTTTACAAGGTCAGTTTATTGTATTCGCCACACATGACTTTTTTTAGCAGTTGACATTTTCCATTACTGGTTGTCATCATGTAGAATTCATAAATATATTAATATCAAAAAATATAACTACTATAATATCATCAATTTGTTAAAAATTATGATAGTATTTAACCTATTTACCCATATAGTACTTACTAACTTAAAATCAAATTAAAAATAGTAGGTACTTTTAAATACCAATAAAAACATGTGATGTATAAATGTTGAATGTATTATATTATTTTTGTGCATTTTTATCGATTTATAAATAAGTAAGAACAACACATTAGTATATAATATATATATATAATATACATATATATATAATATATATATAGCGCAGGTTAATAACCTTGAGCTTTTTTTCACTTTAAAATAAAATAATAAACTTATCGGATAATAATAAATAAATAGTTTTCAGTATCGAAATACTCCAAAAATAAATTGAATTGTATTGGCTACAGAAAATCACACGAGCTGCTGTCGGTTAGCGCCATTATTAATCTGTTTTCGATGCATAAACATAGATATAACTGTACAAGTATTTAAATTTGCATTTGAATTTGAATACGATGGTCATCATTATAGTATTGATTACTTATGTTCACCTTGTTGTATTTATTCATATAGTGTTAAATAATAACATTTATCGACACAACATGTTTATGTCGTTTCAAGAATGAAATATAATTTATCATTTTACAGCAGTATTAAAACATGGTTTATTATAATATTAAACGGATATAATTAATGAGATAAGTACATTGGAATTGTGTGAAGCGTATTCAAAATATATATTATAATGAAGTTTATAATTTTGATAAACAGGGGGAATTAATGGTTTTTTAATGAGTTGGAAGCAGTAACCTAAATTAAATAAATAAATATTTATTTATTCAACATGACATTAAATTATTAAATTATTTCCATGAAGGAGCCCAAACAATATTTACATTTAAAAAATATGATATTGTTCAAATAGTATGGTGGAGGTACATAATACTATAGAATTAACACTTTTCTAATTTAAAAATAAATTCGAGTAACATATTATTATATTATTATATTACATATAAAGAAACTACGTGGTTCTAAACAATAAAAGAAGGAGGTTGGTATCATGATATTATATTACTATCGTATGTGAAATTTAGTTTATCAAGAAACTTCTGAAATGGAAATTCTTCGAGAGGAATTTCCCCCAAAACTCATAAATTATTCTAAAATATTTAAATATTAACTATAATTTACCTATCATACAGTGTCAGATTTATTTTAAAATTCAGGACATTTTAAAAAGTTTAGTTTCAAAAATGTACATGTTTAATTTCATTTTAAATCATCATACTTGAGAAAACATCCTCTTTTAAATTAAATTTATGAAACTGAACTTTACTTGATCAGCATGATGATGTTTTTTAACAGTTAGACAATTAATTAAACTGTTGGAAAATTAGTTTGGAAAATATTATACAGATGAAATAATAGTAGTAGGTATTGAATTTAGTCAAGTGAAAAATAATTTTGAAATTTACTGGATCACCCTGAGTTAGGGTAAGACAATATGTCCAGTTGAGTGTTTATAAGATTATAAGTTAAGATGTCATCTTCGGCGAGCCAGATAATTTATGTTTAATATATTTTAGTAAACAGGGGAAACTTTTAAACACACTAAAAATAATTACCATTAGTATAAATCGAATTATTCATGTGGAATTATGATGAAATATTTTTGATAATTTATAGTAGTCTAGGAGTATGTGAAATATTGATATTTATCGGTTTAAACTATCTAATAATTATAATTGATTTAAAATTTTCGATATTATAATAAATTCAGTCTATAAACTAGTTTTTAATATCTGTGCTATAAAATAAAACTTACTCAGAGAAACACATAAAATACTTGTTGCGAGTCTTAATAACCTGTCTGTGGCTATTAAGAATATTTTTTACATTATGATGTGTTACTTTTACGCTTAAACTTGTAATAAATAGGTCTTCTTTGCATGCTTCACGATCATTTTTCATTCCTCGTCGACATATGCGTATAATAAACGTGAGCATCTTCATTTCAAAGAATGATTATGTAACAATAAAATTATATTCAGAATCAAATTGAATTGATTTTTGAAATGCACTTACCTATTATTTACTCTCTGGAAATACGATCGTTCCTTCCTGAGTTAATGTAATATTTTATTTATTGTTAATGCAATTAGAAAATGTTGCCTTAATAATTACCATTCCATTCGTGTAGTTTTCGACGAGTGTATTTTACATAGTACGGTGTTTTTACCGATTTCCGAGTATTAGCAGTCATATAATATAGGATATTCTATACTTGAAATTTAATAGTATGCTTGATAGAAATAAAATAACTGAACATTTAAATATAATATTATTGGTATTTGAAAACGAATTTATTACTGTATATGGGTATATTCAAATATTATTTTCAAATATTTTACTTTCTTAAATTTCTCCTATATTCTTAAAAAGATTAAAAACAGGAATTTATTGTGTTTGAAGTACAATACTATTTTATGTCGTGAATTTGAAAATAAAATCTGTGAGATATTACAAAGTAAAGATATGTCATGTTCGTTTACGCCAGTAAAATGGTAAAAGGAGTACCTATTTTTGCATATACTTTGTAAGATATTAGGATCTTAGTTCCAATAAGTATTAAGTACCTACAATATTATTTTGGTAATAAATCATTGTGATGAAAAACTACGATAAATATTAAATGATAAAACATAATATATTTATAACATATAATTTAAGGTACATAAAACTTATTTATTGCATACATACGAATGTATCTTTACATACACATGTTTTAGTATATTTATGTACTAAACTTGTAGTGTATAATGACGTTTATGTTTTTATCATGTAATTTTTGAACTCAGTAATTTTTTTGTACGGGTTGATTTGGTGCTTTATGCATATATAGACTTTTAAATTGTCCATAAATCGTCGACAAGGCGAAGCAATTATCTTGATATTTACATTATACGAAATACGAATCCATGGACTATCGTCCTGCAACGACATCAGGGAAAATAGCCGACGGACAGAGGCGTGTTTTGATATTGCTCGTGGTAATAATATTCCAATAATAATAATAACGGTCAATTTTAATATTTCGTATTCTCGGAGAATTAACGTCGTCCAGCATTAAATAATAAATTGCACCATATCGTTGTATACATGAGAGTTGTCTCGAATAAAATCATAAATCGTATCGATATCTAGTATTAAATTCCAAATTCGTTTTCATCAAATTAAAAAACATTTACTCTATCACGATCTTGCAATCATGCGTAGTATTATTAACTATGCTGTGCTCATTGCTCATGTAAAAATAATTATAGTCATAATAATAATAATATATGCATACGTCCGAATGGCGAATACAGTAGCAAGTTTTATTGGTGGTTTTCGTGATGGGCGCGACGAAATATAATTAGGTGGTACTGCACGCACAATTCAGCCGTGTCGATTTTCACTTTGTCAACTTGTTTGTAATTACAACAAGTGTAAACAAAAATCAAAAAATGACACGGGTCAAGGGAAGTACGGAGCTGGGAACCCTCCTTGACCCCGGGTTACGCCATTCGTGTTAATGCATCTAACGTCGAACTTGATGACGTATTGATTCTTTAAGACGTACCTATGCATCACATTGGAGACGTTTCATTACATAAATGGTAAATAATTATTATAAACCGATACATACGCGTACATACGATTATACATTCAAGTTTATTTTTAGCAATAACAAGTAGAGAAAAGCACACTCTACTGCGTGCATGCTTTCTACTTCCTTGTTTATATTATACGTAATTCTATAGGTATACCTACTTATTTATGAAGTTAATGTAATATACAATCGATAGTATTATTTATGTTGAGTTTCCTAATCAAATTCAACATAATAATATAGTCAAACATTAAATTAACAATAGAATAACGGTTAACACATCTAAGTGGAATACTCGTTACATTTACAGCTCTATGGGATCAATGTTGAATGCTCGTAAGATATAACAGTTGAAGATTGAATTAATACAATTACAAAAAAACCTTGCACAAGCTCACATATTATATTTTTAATAAATGAAAGTTGTGACAGAATTCATAGTAAATTTTATAAACCTAGAAATCAGTCCATTATAATTAATAATAAATAATAATATTTATAGAGCCTATAAAGGATATTATGTTTTCTTTGGAAAACACACAAACTAATCTATAAAATATTTTGGTAAAAAATTAAAAACCAATGATTAATTTGTGTGTCTTTTGCGACATCAATTTTTTTTCTGACATTTTTTATGAAATCGCCAAATCAACAAATTCAACAAACTTATTAGGTTGTTAATTATTTTGTCCGATAAGTATTGAGTAGTTTTCGTTAGTATTTGAGTACGAATTGACCATAAAATATTCAAAAAATATTTAATTATGTAACTCATTAATTATAATATTTTGTATTTAATATTTCTATTTTAACTATGTGTACAATATAACTTAAACAATAAATGATTGGATATTTTAGATTCATATTATCACATTTTTCAATATCTTATAATATTAAATTTTATTATTAATATATAATATATATACATTACAAGCATAATGATGTTATCATATATTTGACGGACTCTAAGATGCTAATATTAGGTTTGATAATATAGGTTCTTATAATTAACATTTTCAAACGCAATACAGACATGATTAATTTATTTTTTTATATGAGTGACCTTTATTTATTAAAATAATTAATTATGGGTAGTCTAAAACATCACAGCTTGGAGTATTTTTGGTTGAAAGTTAAAATTTTACCTTTCATACAAGTTCACATATTCATGTAAAAGTTATTAAAATTAAAATTACTATATTTAGTTTAATGTTACTCAACTGATTAGTGATGCAGAGTTAATACCTAATTCAAAACTATAAATGTAATTTTTAGTATGTTAAAATTATAAAACTGGTAGGTTATTTAAGTTATACAATATTGTATCATCTCAATAACTGTTGAACTATATACTTATCATTCTACCGAACCTCGTAGTATTAGTAATACATTCACGCCGATTTGAATTTTATAGGTAGTAAATACTAAAAAATTATATTATTATTTCCCCCTTGAGAGTTGTATATTTCTAAACATCACGAAATAACAAATGCACTACCTTACTACCTACTCAAAGGTTAGCTGATTGATGAGTAGGCCAAAAGTGAAAATAACTGTCACATGGACATAATTGTGCAACAACCGTTGGGTCTGCTGCAGGAGACAGTGCGTACAAACGGTGTAAGTATGTGTCACGGTTTCGATAAAGCAGTTGAGAATAAATATTTTAATTTATCGAAAAAACCATGAACTTTAAACACAAGCACCAGCCCGTGTTGTCATTTAGTAGCTTAGCTATTCACGAGCAATATTTATTACCGGAAAATCATTTTTATAGCGTGTCAGAATAAAACAAACACGGGGATTATTATCCCGCAAGTATAATATATAATCGGGTGCAATAAATTATTCATTTTGGCAGTTAAAAAATACTCAACTTGCCGTTTAAAGCAAACAATTTACATTAATTGAGTGATCAGATTTTCCTTTTCATACAATAAAGCGTTAAAGTACCTACCTACCTATATTATGTTTTATTGCTGAATATTTAACGGTTTTATACAAATATAATGCAACTTTATCGCTGCTATAAAATTGATATGACACATTTCAACATTTTTGCTCCTTTAGCTTCTGAGGAAAGCAATTATAATGCCATCGATTTTTTACTATTTATTTTTCAAAGAGATAAACGCGTTTATAGAATATAGATTATAACATTGTCTTAAATAAGATTAATTTTTTATTGAAGATAACGAAAATTATTTATACTGTTTGTTCTTGATAAGCATTATCACATAATTGGAGAAGGAACAAGAGTGATACTTTATAGAGTTAGTCTAATCTAAAATGTTCAAGATTTATTATTTATAGATAGAGGCGATTCAAAGTTAGGTTTAGTGTAAAAAAAACATAGAGATGAATTTATTATAATAGGAGTACATTAGGGAGATACACAAATAAAGTGAACACTTTTATTTAACTGAACTTCTCCAGGGAATTTTATAGTTTAACTACCTATCTAAATATAAAATAATTAATATAAAATATAAATTAAATGATATTTTTATCACAATATTTCATTTTTATCTCTAAGAGGGAAAGTCAGGCCCAACAGTTTTAATCAAAAAGTGGTCCCGATGCAGTTTAATTAAGGTGTAAGTTATAGGTCAATTTTATTGAAAACGGTGTTGTAATTTAAAGAAATATTTCTTTTACTCTTTTTGTACATTGGATATTATCAAAAGTGTTTTTAAATATGTAATTATTTTTTTAGTTGTATAAATTAAAAATTAATTGGGAAAAACTAATATCTTTATAACTAAAAAAAATAATTACATATTTAAAAAGCTATTTTGGTAAGATGAATTGTACAAAAAGCGTAAAGGATATATTTCTTTAAATTAAAACACCATTTTCAAAAAAATTGATCCATAACTTACACTGAAATTAGACTGCGGTAGGGACCATTTTTTGATTAAAACTGTTGGGCCTGACCTTCCCCCTAAATATGCCTACGTTATACTTTTACCTTAGTTCTACGTATTTACACTTTAAATGTGTGGGTCTGCATTTTAATTATTCAAACCACACTTGAATTACATGGTAAAAATAACAAAGTTTAAAATGATAAATATGCTATTATAAATTGAAATAGCTACATTAACAGAACTTTTTACTCCTATATGCGTATTATTAAGTTTTATATTATAGAGCGATTCGTGCGTTAGGTACACATAACACGATATGTATCCAGTCTTGAGAATAATCTAGATAAATATTGTACTCGCAAATGTGCATTTACGATTATTTTTCACTACCGTAAAGAATGTCTGGCAATAATCATGTCAGGTCTATCAAACATATTGCCATTTGTAACAAATAAAAGGAATAATATTATAAACTTATACAATTATACGTGATCCTTACATTTTTTTTAAGCAAGAAATAATAGTTTATGTGTCGCGCTTTTAACGACATTATATATTTATTTTAATACATTCAACATATTTCTTAAAATGTACTTATGTAAAAATATAAAAATAATAAATTTTTTATTTTTTTATTTTAGATTATTTTTTACATGATAAGTATATGAGATAACTGTTTATAAGGTAAATACTCATTTCATCAATAAGCATTAAAATTATTGAAAATATTATTTTTACATAATTTTTAGTAATTTTAATACAACATTTTTTATTTTCATAATTTTTTACTTTTAAATATTAACGTATGTTTTTAATTTCATATACCGAAACAGAAAACGTTTTTTGAGAATTTCAATAAAATGAATGGATCGGGGTGGCACAGCAATACCGCGTGAATTATTGATCAACTTTTCCTCTCATCTAAACATTAAACAGCTATCTATTTATGGCTAAATAACTAAGGTACATATCGAGTCACTTGAAATTTGGTTTTTACATATTGAAATTCTTAGAAAATTATTTTGCAACGGAACATGAAATTATTAATTTATGCTTTTGATCAAGAAAGTAAATACTTACAAAATATAAATTTTTTTTAATGTTTTTAAATTACTTCAAAATTCAAATTATGTAAAAAAAAATACGAAAACGTCAATACTTTTCGAGGAAATGAGTGTTTAGTGTTTACCTTATAAGGTGGTATTAATTATATTATTGTATATAACTGTACATTTATTAGATACCTATAAAACTAACATAATACATTTAAAAGTATAAATCACATTAGTAAATATTTATCACTTGCATCTTATTACATACCTAGGCACCTAGCTAGGTTTATTAAATTACAAGAACTTTGTACAATATCATATTTTACCTATATAGTAACTATACCAGCTACCTAGGTATTAGTTGTATTAGATAAAACATATATTATGTAAATAAATTATAAACAGGTTATTATAATCATATTTCTCTTATAAAATAACAAATATAACATTTTTTTTTTAATAACTTTATTTAAAAATTCTTACTATAGTAAATAGGTGTAATTCGAACTATTTTTTGAGATTCATGCTAAATGCACAAACATTTTCTCGCTTTCTCCTCACTTGTTTCTCAATGAAGCCCGTGACAAACAATGCATTTTAAGCACGTCCGGATAGGTGGTAACCTGCAGGGGTATATTCTTGGTAGGTATCATCAATGTGTGGTAAAACTAAAAATCTAAAGGGTAAAAAGGCACTATTAATAACCACCCAAAATTAAACAGCCACTTTTATATTATACGCATATTCACACAGTAAGAACTGTTTGCTTAAACATTTTGATGAAAATTTCAGAGATTGTCCTTAGCCTCCTAGGGGTATAAGGAAAGTTTAAAGAGTAGTTTGAACCACGTTCGAAAATATATGAAGTGATATTGGCAGTCAGCCCGTCTTGGTAAAATTAGTTCACAAAGCAAGATAAACCGATGACGATTTATTCGTGCATTGAGGTACACCAAAATTGAACTACATCAATATAACACCTATTTTATTTTCGTTTATTTTTTCATGTATGATGTCGGGTTATATACAGCTAGTAGTGAATAAACAATACTAACAAAGAAACACTATAATTTCTTTTTTATCACTAGTAATGACACTTTAGATAAATACTGCACTGTGCCACTGTTTGCATTAATTTATGTGATTAAGTCTGAATGATTAGAAAATACAAATTAAGGAAATTAAAAATCTCTGATAAACCTTGGAAAAAACACAATAGCCTTAAATTTTAACCATAAAGAAAAATAATGGTATTAAGTATAATATTATGCTCAGAATAGGTTATAGAAATGTCACGCATTGATAAGAAAGGAGGAACCTCCATCATGCTCAACATGGAATACAAAAATACACATATAAATACATTAAAACATAATTTCCGCTGTTCAAATTTTACTAAGTCCAGAAATTAATTTTACATTCTAGACGATTTTTACGTATCATGAAACCGGACCAATGTTTTGCCTCCAAAGAATAATCGTCTAAATAAGAAAAAAATTAAAATGTATAATCATTGGTTATTGGATGATATGTATATATTTTATAGTTCATGGAGTAACTTAATAGTTAATATAGATACAGGTGAAAAAAAATGACGATCCAGCGTGCACTTCCGAATAAAATTAAACGGCGATACTGGGTCACATAGATAATATATGTATCCTATTATATATTATTAGGTCAATATTTAAGTGACCAGATGAGGGATCAAATTAAAACGTATAGATCGTACCATATAGTACTATACCGTAACGATATTGTCGTCGGAACGTCCCTGGTGTATATTATTATTATTATTATTATTATAAGATGCCATGCTGCTCAGAGTCAACCAGCACGTCCGGTGAGGGGGCACGCGCGCGCCCGCCACAGTTAAATACCTATAGATTATGCAAATTATGGCGAAACGGTAGCCACCGGACTGACGCGGATGACACATTATTATAATATATTATGTTATAAAAATACACACCGGTCGTTTCGAGTTACAAAACCCAGCAACAATAATAATTATAATGTAGTAATATTGTTAAAAAGAGCACGTGGACTGCACCGCCGACTCCACGCCGCTTTTGTGATACCTACTTGATGGCGTATATTTCACACTGGGTGAAAAAAAATGTATACATTAAGTATTTCACTATAATTTATTTACACTCCTCGGTCACGCGTATGCCTATGCATATATATTTAATATTTATAAATGTGTACAATTATAACTGCAGTTGTATTCGCATGTACACGTTTCCAATAGGTTAACCTATGCGTACAATATAATACGTTACCAATTACCATAGCTAGAGCGATCAATACCTATTAAGACATATTATTGTGTTTGTACGTCTTATAGTTGGAAATCGGATATAATTAATTATTGAAGAATCTAACATTTTAAAACTCATAGCTTAAAAATATGTTTTACTCGAAAAATCATCGATATAATTGTATTTGTACTGATCACATATTATATACCTAACCCATTTTGTTGTAGACTTGTAGTTCATTTACATTTTTCACTGTCAAATATTGTTTAACAATTTTCAGCTACAATCATTTTTGATTTGATGTTTTGCTGACAAGTGATTTGAAATAATGTTAGCGCTACCACTCTGGCATAAAGAGAAATTAAACCGCGGATATACTTGCTATATTTTACATAAACACATTTATATTATACCGATTTACCTAAGATGATTTAAAAACTATATAAAAATGCACATAGAAAAATACCACATTCAAATTAGACAACCCAACTCTTAAATCGTACAAAAAAATCAATTTCTCACGAAAAAAAGATGAACCTCCAATTCGCAAAGTATGTGGCATTGCGCTCACAATAAAACGCAATATATTAACAGAATGTCAATGATAATATGAACAGAATCGACGAAATCTTTACACGACAGGAAACCTCGATGTTATACTTAGTCCCAACCCTGATAGAAGAAAATTCTAAACTTTTTAAAAGTAATACCAAGTGAATCAACCAACTATAATCATAGGACAATTTTAGTTTTTTTATACTGCAATTAAGTCTAACTAGATACCTGAAATTAAGTTACTATAACTGAAGTCCTTTGCTGTTAAGTTGTGTTTAGATCAATAATACAAATATAAAATATATAAGCTACAGAGTACAGATGTGACATTTAGGTTAAACTAATATTATCGCCATACATAAATACAACCCAGATAGTTGAAACACAAATAAAAAATAATAACTGTTGTCAATAAATATTGAAGTAATATTAGAATAAATATATAGTTTAATCGGCATATTTATGTTTCATGAGTTTAACTATATTAATTATTAAGACCGTTATGTTATACAGGCTGTAAGGTCTCGGGAGAAAATATTATTTTTCTATTTAATTTCCTGTTAATGAAACCAATATTTTAGATTAATACATATTAAATATTGATTTATTGATTCCGTTAAATAATCTTCAAAACATAACATTGAGTCAATTATAGCTTTGACGAAGCTTTTGTTGTGTAAATATTGAAGCATCAAGGTTTAATGGTAAAGCGTACTTGGTGTGTACCAAATAAATGTAGGATACTGTAGGTAACAAGAATTCTTAAAAAATAATATGATTATAAGCTTTTCAAATGAGATTCAAAGAACCCAATTCAGCCAAGCATATATAAATAAATACTTACAGCATCGTGTCAGTATAATTTATCGTTCGTTTTTTAGAGCATGCATTACAATTATAGTGAGCAGCTTATGGAATATTAGCATTTTTTTCAACAACATTTTTACCAAAATGATTTTCTTAGTACTTTTTGAGAATATATTTGACGAGGAAATGAATAAAATTAATTTTCAAATCGTTTGTAGTGTACTATAGTGTGGCTTGGCCATTGATGCACACGTCGTATCATAGTTAATAACTTTAACATATAATGCCCTCAGACGTCTCTAAAGTGCGTTGAGAGCTGTAGTCGAGAGAATTTTTTGAAAAAAATATATTTGATATCCTCGCTGAAACTCGTTCGATTGCAGTGTCAAGTGACTTTATCGTGTTGGTGGCGGCTTCTGTTTGACAAGATGCAGCAATAAGCGGCTTGACACGAGACGTGAGGCCGCTCGAAAATGGAAAAATGCATATTATTATTATTTCGTAGTCTCGTAGACATACCTACGTATATTATAGTCGATCCGAGTAAAACGACTCGACTGCGTACAAAACAAATCCCGCATCGATATAATATTGTGGTGAAAAAAATCGCGAATAAAAATATCGTTGTGTAATAAAAACTAATAGCGCCGTGACGTAACAGGTGGCGCATACCTGAGACGCCGGCGATAGTATAATAATAAAAATAATAATAACTTGTAACAACGACGCATCGTCGTCGTAATAGCGGTCAACCGGCAAAGGTCATCCGCGTAAATGCGACGGAGACGGTCGCGCGTACATCTTATCATTCGATTCCTGTTCCAATATATTATTATTGAAGTTGTCACTGGTAGCTGGTAACAATTTAAAATATCCAGAAAAAAATAACATATGCATACAAATATTCATCTGGAGGTTAATAAATTATCATAATAGATATTAAACAAATAAATACGTATATGAAAGTAATATTATAATTGCAGGTATGTACCATGAAAGGCGTGCGCAGACCATGTTGGTCAAAGGTGGCGATGCAGCATACAAAATAAAGCAGCCCATTTTTTTAAAAACCAATTAAATACACTATTTTGAACGCTTCTCAATTGTATAATACAAATAGGTAGGCAGTAACTGTTTTATTTTTACTTCGGTGACTACCTATATATCTTTACTATAAAAAATGATGTATATAATTTCAATTGCAATCAAAAAATAAACAAATAATAATTGTTATTAATTAAATATCCTTTTAACTAATTATTCACTAACCATTATTTAAAAAAAGTTTTATTATAGATATTAAATATTTACATTTTATCTTTCAAGGCATCAGTCTCTCTCCACTAAGCTTGCAAAAATAAAATAATCTTACCTCAGGCACCATGCAAAACCTAAGTGTGATTTATTTTAGATATCCTATATCATATAAATACGAGAATGATATGCACTACCTACAGTATTTATATTAGTATTTGTGAACATCACTTAAAAGTGATAAGAAATAGATATCAAAGGTAGATGAAAGCTCTATTAAACATAAATTTTTTTTTTGTAAAATTGTACTTATTTTTATTTGGTGTATTATTGAAAGTTTCTACGAAATTTTTTGTAGTAGTGATCAGTGACCAATTAGTATGTTTGAGGGGGGGGGGGGTAGGAATTTCTTTGTCTGTACGTTTTGAGGAGCTTAGCTCATTCATGACTCTCCCAATTTTTTGGTATACTTCCACGTATTTTATTTCAATATTTTACATTACAAAGTCTTACATATATGTTAGAATCTATTAATGTCTAATATTAAATTTCAAGATGCAAATAATGCCTAAAAGGCTAAAATTATAAATTCCACCAACATACCACCCCTAAATGTCACTATAATGATGGCCACTACAACGTCATAAGAAGTTTTTTTTCTTCATTATTTTCTATGCTGCAGAGCAAAAACATTATTGTACTTAAAATACATTTTTATTTTTATTGGTTTATTAATACTATAATTATATTATTATGTCTTCATGGTTATGAGTGGATTGATTGCAGTAAAACTTTTATACAACAATCGACTTTTAAAATGTATAAACAGTAATAATTATAACTATACTATACCTACTATTATAGTCTGAGCGTGTTTAAATGTTTCAAATTACTTATTGGTAGCAGTGGCGTAGTCAAGTGGGAGGCTGAGGGGGCTGAAGCCCCCCCCCCCGAAATGTTAATAAAATTTAAAAATTATTTTAATTGTCTATGGTATTCGATCAAAAACTAAACCACCGCTGTGTAAAAATTGATCAGCCCCCCCCCTCGAAAAAATTCTGGCTACGCCACTGATTGGTAGTTAATATATTTTATTATATTCATTCAATTTTTATTGTTAAATTCAATGGCTTTGAGTTGTAATTTTTAAATATTTTTCAAGCTTTTTCCTTCGTTAGACAAAATTTGTACCTTCACAAATATCTAATAAAACAACTATTTTCATTTGGTACTACACCACCCACCAGTCTCCCATAAACTATGGTTCTTTTTTTAAAATTTATATACTATACAGTATATATATATATATATATAGTATAATCTGAGATCATATAACAATATAAAGTGAATTAATACTAAGATTTATTGGTGTGTAGTATTAAATGAATCCATGTGTTTTATAAATATATGATTAGTTAAATCATCATAAGTAAAATATACAAAATGATCTTCCAAGGCGCGGATACAAATGATTGCAAATTAAATTGGAAAAAAATAAGAATAATACATGAAGATGTAAGGTCTACATGTAGGACATATTGTAAGGTCTACATATATTCTAATTGAAATTGGCGTGAAAACTAGTTAAACAAAATTTGAATACAATTAAACCTTGTATACTGCTAAAACTTCATGTTTGGTACATCGCATTTAATAATAATTAGAATAATAATAAATATGTTTAAAGGTCTTATAGGTATGATCTAACTAAAAGTAAAAAAAAATTGACCGTGATAAATTCACCAGTTAATTTAAAATTAAATAACATACAATTTCCTACATCGCAAACGACTTTCATGACATTTCGAAAACGCATTTTACCTTAATCCTGAAAATGTTGGGTAATAAATCGATAGTATCAAAAACTGTACAATAATATGTTTTTGACGTGAAACCGGTCCCGAGAGGTCACTTATTATTGTTGTTGATAATTGTAAGTATTCAACATAACAAATCTTAAGTGCATCTAAATAAAATTCATCAACACAAATGAAAAAGGTAAACATTAAATGGAGTATAAACGTACTCTTTATGTCAAAAAGGTGAAATAATACAGAAACGTCGTATTGAAATTCAATGCAGGATAGTGGTGGACTGGTGGGTTATGAACGATTCTCATTCGATTTTTTCCGACTAAATAAATTAAATCGAATTTAATTGATTGAAATTTGAAAATCTTCTGTATATTAATATAGTGATAACACATAAAAAATTTAAAAAAAATTCATTCTTATTTTTCTCAATATTTAAAATATATTAAATCTTTAACAAAAAGTATAAATTTGAGAGCTTGGCAGTGTCTTAATTTGAACAGTACGTATAGGATATAGGTCACAGTGGTTTCAGTTTTGCAATGTTCATTTTATGTGAAAACCCTATGACACATTCTGTTTACATATTTTACAACATAATATAGGAACCGTAAACAAAAAATAAATCCTCCGCCAGCGTTTATTGTTTACAAATCTGAGTATTATTTATATTTTTTTATGATTAATTCTGAACTAAATAACACAAATGTATTACAGTTTATAAACTATAATACATTGTTTATGAAAAATGTAGTTTAATCTTTAATGTGATGCAGATTTTTAAAGTTAATATACTTCTATTCAAATAACCAAATCTAATACAATGTAATAATATTAACATAATAGGTATGAAAAAATTTATTGTTATGAAAATGTAGGTATTCATACAATTATACAAATACAAGGTATAGCTTAAAAGTTGTATACATTTTGGGTTGTGTCAGTCTTAATCATAAGTTTGTTTTTAATTAATTAATTTATTTAATTAATTTAATTTTAAATTTTAATGAAAACAATGGCACAAAACCTATAATTTTAATAGACTTTAATGTTAAAATCACCGTAGTTTTAAACTTTGTTAAATAGTAGACTATTAATATAAAACAAAAGTAACATATTTAAAAATCAGGTGATGGTGTTGACTTTTATTCATTATAATTAATATGTATTACGTATTTTATCTAAATTTTAAATATAAATATATACATAGGTATATAGGATATTTCAAAATGTGGTAGTATCAATCTGGACGAAATGTTTAAATCAATTGATCTATATTTTTCCAATTATTCTGAGTCCTAAATAGAAATCTACACAGGCTTGGATTTTTAACAGATATTTTCGATTTAGCTGCTGTCCGATTGAACATGAAAGCTTTGGATTTACACTGGAATTTTAATAGAACCAAGTGTTTTCATTTTATATTTTTTAAATATTTATTTTAACTAATGGACATTAATTGTACTGGATTCGATTGTTGTTAATGTTTACTCATAGCGATGTTGCTAATATATGGGACTCAAAACATTTTCATTTATACAACATTTTTTTTGTAAATTACATTTGAAAAAATAAATAAAGAAATGGCAATACTTAATAGATTTAAAATTAGATCATTTTATTAAATAGGTCAGAGATATGATTATTTTAGATTTGAGAAATAAAAAAAGGTAAAAATGGAGTATCGGTGATAGACATTTTAAATCGCTCTAAATCTAATTTCTGTACATATAACCTGATTTTATACAGACAAATATAATGCATTTGTTTTACTGGGAGCAGTTTGACGAAAATAAGGCAATTAATTATCAACCTTCTATACTCGTCTTGATTTTTTTTTTAATTATCAGAAACTTGTCGCTTTAATGATGTATTTGTGTAGGAACATATTAACGTCAGATAATCTCACCTGTACTCAATAATTTATAAACCCTTAAATTTCTTAACCACAACTAACACAAAAGTATCTCTATATTATGCTGACGATAATGCAGTTTTTTTAAGCCATAGTGATGTCAATATTGTTACAAAAAGTATAGAAACTCAACTAAACAAAAACGCATTACATTGCTGTGTAAAAAAAAATGGAAAATTAGTCTAAATCCCAAAAAAATTACTACAGTATTAATTCATACTCCTACTACATAAAAACTTAACTATGATAGTTTATCTTGGTTATTAAACATACCAATGGATTTATACGACTTAAAGAGCTTGAACTTAACTTGAAATCTGCACTTTACTTCAAAACAAAGTTATCAGTGACTTAGAATTAATTTTATCCATTCTTTAATGAATCAGAAAATCTTTTTAAGCTGGAAGTACTCTTTAATCTTTTACAAACAAATGTTGTGTGCTTTATTACTGTTATTACTTTAAACTACACGCGTTTGGGGTAATTGTGCTAAATCACATAATATGTTTAATAGATACAAGCGTTTCATTCAAAAATATAAATAATGATTTGAAATGCTTCCTGGTTCGTTCGAAACGATGCACTTCATACCGAATTCAAACTATCCCCAATCAAACTTAGTATTAAAATGCTTCAACTTACTTATTCAACCAACTAAAATATGATAGCAGCTCACAATACTGCCGTCTAAAGGTCAAAACGACAAGCCAATCTTTATTCGTCACAAATGTAAACGTGATGTTTTATTTTATAATAAAAACACACAATTTCAATCACTATTTGTATTACAATTTAAAGCTACTGTTCTCATTATTATTACTATTTTACTACTATAGGTATAAGTGTTATTTTTTATTATTACTGTGTTAAAAAAAATAATAAATAAACCCAGGAGTGTCACCAGTGGGCGGCTTCTCCCATCAAGTCTTTATGTTAAACCTAATTTATTATGCTATAATTTAAGTGTATATTATACAAAAAATGTATAGGTACATCGATTAATCCAACTAAAAACAATGTTAAAAATGTATAATACTAAGTTTAGATGACTTAGTTAGAGAACCTATGTATAGGTAATCAATAAAAATACTGATAGTCTTTACAGTCATCCATATTGAACTCAATTTTTTTCAATTTGGTATCAGATAAAAACATACAAAACAGTTATAGGTTAGTAAAATCAACTTTAAAATGTCTATTGCTAAATAATCATTACAATATAAAATGGTCCATTTTATATAAAAAATTACGTTTGATACCAGTCAAACGATATTTGTCCATATTAAAAAATTAAGCAATTCAAAATTAAAAACAATTTGATCTCGTTATTTTTACGCAGTAGGATAAATATTACAGTTAAAATTAGTTTTCGGGAATTATGATATCGGCACCGGTAACCGGTTAACTCAAATATAAATAATGGTGTATATTAAGTCGAAAACATGTATTTATTAAACAGTATATGAACTTACTACCTAACACGGATGTCACATGTTTTGCCGTTTTGGTATCGTTTATATTTGAAATATCTTTTCTATTCAATTTGTAGTATTGGTCATTGGAAACTGTTTTATTTCTTCCTATTATACAAACCTTGTATTTTAAAGTTCATAAAAATACATTACCATTATTTTACGTAAACAGAAAAATGTCGCATTACTTAAATCAGAATATGGAACTACGTATTTTGGACTAGACTTATAAAAAAAAGTGAATTTATTTTACGGTCAAGGTTAAATATGTGAAGATAAACACTCCACAGTAGCAATTTGAATTACAAACCGCAAATTAAACAAGAAAATCAAGTAAATTAATCAAATACTTCTGTACATTGGACATTGTAAATACATCATTTAAATGAATCAAACTATGTGAAGAATGATGAACCAAACATAATCAATTAGGAACTTATATTTTTTTTCATTATCATCCTTGTCTTAATATTTTACACGTTTTATATTTATAGTGTTAGTGATGGCAGCCATGGTTAACACAAATTCTTCATAATGTTTCAAATGGACTTATCAATAAAGACGTTCAACTGTAGTACATACGCTCTTCGTCGTGAAATATGTCTTTAATTTTTATAAAGTTAATCGAAAATCGTTCTAATCAACTGTTATGATTTTATTATTTTAAAGGATAAATTGTTATCTATTGTCATGCTATAATCTTAAATTAATCTGACTAACATTATTTTTGTTATGTATAAAATTATTGAATTTCAGTGATTTATTTTCATTAATTAGTATTTAATTTTTCATTTCCTATTGGAATGCTATAATCACGATGGGTTTCGACGTCACACAGCTTTTATCAGCTGAATTTCAAACTGTTAATATTTTGTTTTTCATTTTTAATATTTAACCTCTTTTATAGTAGAAATTTACATTCTTGTTATGCGTATTACATAAAATATATCGTTGGGTTCGTGAGGATGATGGTATTGTGACTTTGTTCGATATTTTTAGCACAACATCATCTAAATGCATAAGAATGACTGGACACAATCCAAAACACGTTTATTTTTTGCACTTCTCTTTTCTTTTAAACAAATTACGAAGGAAATTACACGCGCGACCGGTTCCCAAGTATGGGTATTCCCCGCAACGACTGCAAGGCCGAACACTACTTTACACAGTAATATTTTTGCTCGTCTGCCCACCCCCAATTGTTCGACCTACATGATTTAAATTATTAAACGCTTGTGTATTATTATAATATTTTAATATGTTATGATTTGGAAGATGGGTCATAACATTTGGATGACCTACATATTATAGCAGGAATTAATGAGTAATAATCCAAGAAAAATTATTATTGTCATTGTTATATTTACAGATACCAAACCTAATATTTATATTCAACGTGATACCTATATATAATATGCAACATACATAAATCGTATTGACTACAAAAATGTCTGCCTTAAAAATGAGATAAAAACAGAAAACATTCGTGGTACCTATAGGTATTACCTGGCTTAACCTGCAATTATATTTTGTTAATACTTATATGGCTATATTTCATCCGTAGTAAAATAATTCTTATCTTTAAAATTCAATTACACCACAAAATAACTTCAACAATGAGTAAAGTATGATGAGATTATAAGTCATGATAATAAAAGTTCACCATCCGTCCTTCTTTACTGGCTCTAACAATATAGTATAGTATATATTATACTCTTATTGTTTTTGATTCAAAAATAATTAATTCAAAATAAAAATAATGGTTTTAAGTAATTAGACCTCAGACCACAAGCTCAGTATTACTCAAAGCTAGGCTATATAAAAATGTGTACGAAGGTAGCTATAGAAAAAAATTTACCTATTATAAATTTGATTCTAAGCCTAAAGTGATCAATGTATTAGTTAGTTTTATAATGATGTGTGTGTACCTACTTTATTGCGTCGGCATAAAAGTCTCATAATAGCAATAATCATCCCATAGGGTGGCTTCTGGTTGCAAATTGATTCTAGTTAGTATTTTCAGAGGGTAAAAAGTAAACATTTTCAGTACTTCTAAAATGTACGGCAAAAATAAAAAATAATTAGCAAAAAATGAAAATTTCAACACAAAACCAGATTTGATTTTTTGTTGAAATTAAAAAATAAATAACTAGAGAAACATGACATTTTCACAAAATATTCATACTAGCTTATAATCAATAATATCATTTTCAAATGTTGGCTCTATTTTTGTGATATTTATAAATATTTGAAATTTTCAACTTTTTAAATTAATTTTCGATTTATGTAACATTGAATTGTTGTTAATAACTAATAAGTAAAAAACCTTGAAATGTTAATACAAGGTTTCTTGTTATATATTCTTTCAAAAAAAAAAATCGAAAATACATAGACAGATTTTTTTTTTTATAAATGTAATTTTTATTTTGTAAGTCTATATACTTATAAAGTCCACCAAAATACAGACAATTTACAAATTAGTTGGAAGTTTACATTTAATATAATTTTAAACTTTGTCACTTATAATATGACAATTTGATACAAAATTCCTTATAATTTTTTAAAAGGAAATTAAAAAAAAGTTAGTACATTTTATGAGTAATTTGAGTTTAAATTATGACGACATTGGATATTAAAAAGTTTAATATCGATGTTTCTTCAACCAATTTATGTTTTTTATTGTAATTTAAAAACGCAAAAATCTAAAATATACATTTTTGCAATATTTTTTATAGTAATTTCAGATTTAAATTTTGACAAAAATGGATATTATTTAAACAAAGAATAACAATTTCAGTTATTTTTTTCTTTTAATTCAAAAATGTAATTCGTGGGAATTTGAAATTTATAGTATTATAATTATTGCATTTTCAAAATATTTAGATTGATTTTATGCTATTGCGTATAGTTTTACCACAAATTTCTCCACGGCAATTAGGTATTGATTCACAAGTTAATTATAATAATTCGATGTTTTTGACAAAAATTGATTCAACCTGCTGCTGTATTACTACGAGTTAAATAACTAACTAAAATTGTTATATAAATAAAATATTATGCACTTAGTAATATGGGCTATGCTCAGAATCGTTTTTCGTTAGAAATAATTTATCATTGAATTGAAATTCACCTTTTATAATATATATTATAGAGATCTACCTACTTATAAATTGAGCTACACTAGACACCTGTGTAGGATGGTAGCTGCTCATTCCCATATTTTTTCTTTTGATACACAAACAATATTTTTTAAAATAAGAGCTGTATAAATATTTATTAGTATAAGAGCTACCAAGATATATATATGAAAATAAAAATCTATAATTACCTAAATTTATTTGAAAATTATGTCTTGTTATTTGCTAATATATATTTGTTTCTAATCGATCTGTTTCGAGAACTCATTTCAATTGAATCTTTCAGAGTAAAAATTATCCTTGTTAACTAATTACTATTACCTTTGAAATGTGACACAAGCGCGCTGTAATAACAATAAAAAAAAAAACTGTCGTGTAGAAACAGAAATGAATTTATAGCACATTAATTATATCTTAAAAATGTAATAGAAATAACACGCCCACTTAAAAATAGCCTACCCATCTCTTTATGTGAAAGTTCCAAATTTATTGAATCTCCTGAATTCATATGGTAGTAAAAAAACACGAATGCATAAAAAACATAAACTCTTGAAAAATATATTGTAAAGAGTACATTTATATACCTAGACATTCATGTATATGAAAAATAACAAAATGGTACAAAATGCATAGTTAATTTTAATAGAACTTTAATTTTAAAACTATTAACCGATTATAAAAAAACTACAGAAGTGTGGGTCATATTGTTCAAAAGTGATTTTTATTATAAATCTCGTTTTCAATAAGTCATTTGTTTTTAAATTCACAAATGACCATATGTATGAAAAATGTTAATATTGCATAATGTTATTATACGATCAACTTTCCGATTGTCACAATTTATGCACGTAGGTATAAAATGTAAAAACACTGAATATTTAAATTACGATGATCGCCAGAAACTCTTTGTCCTATAAATATTTGAATAAAATATTTTGCAAATCAACTTCATCTTGTACCTTCTTATTATAAAAGTAAAAATACCTTGCAGTTTATATTTATGTATACATATATAAGTATAGATGTTTTTTTAGCACAGAATTAGAATATAAATCAACTTGGACTCACACAAGTTTACACCTAGTTTACTTAACAGTCATTGTTCATTTTTCCTTTTTAAATGCATTGAATAAATTATCAATATTTAGATTGTCTAATATCTTGAAATATTATTACACAATAAAAATGTACTAAAAATTAACCTTTCAATATGTCTAGGCATAAAACATTGATCAAGGATTCAGAAATATTCACCCATAGATTCATTTAAAGTTATAATCTTTTCATTGTGACACATGTGTGTTAAAGAGTTAAACAATTATTTTATTAATCGGCTTTTTACATTTAGAAACAACGTTAGGATTTTATAATAGTAACAAAAGGTATAAAAATGAATGTCATGGGTATTTGACATTTTATTGCTTTGTTAACGCAATAAATAATAATTTCAATAGTTCATTCTTATATTTCGAAAAATGTTAACTAGTAAACATAAATCAAAAGTTTTAAATCTTACATCGTTGTGTTTAACCTGCCACTCGCAATAATTTTCTTTTGAGTGATCTATACCTATTTACGTCAGACAAGTGGCTTACCTAACCAACATCATTTTTTTTTTTTAGAATGTAGATTTGTTCGCTTTCTTATCTGAGATGTGTGGAGCTCAGAACCCAACCTATATAATTATACCCTTTATGAAATTGATGTTATTGTGCAGAGAAGTGATTTACTAAGACTGTTGATATGTGTGGCCTGTGGCACTCAAGATATTACCTTGTTGTGGTCTAGTAAATGAGATCGGGGTTAAGTTTATAAGTCAGAAAGATAATAAGGATATCATACATTTTTAAATGGTATGACCTTCTTAAATAAGAATTTACTATTTTAGGGTCTAGGAAATATTACATACGAATACAAAATTCCATTAGTAACAGGGCATATAAAAAGGGAGATAATAAGAAGACCATGAACATTTCCCTTAAATTATAAACAATTATTTTATCCTAGTTATATTTCTGGATAATAATACATAATACATATTAAGATACAAATGATTTATACTGTTAAGTATATTGAGGTAGTTGAAATAAGCATTTCATTTTACAACATGAATTGATTTAATTTTTTTTTGAATACTTTCACTGTAGAATGGCGGATACATCTAATTTACTATTAGAATAGAACCTTGTTGGTTAACAACAAATGAAAAAATATCAGCCTGAAAAATCAAAACATTTTATGAAAATTATAACATAACATCATGTTTGTTAATATAGTATAATCTATTTAAAATTAAAATTAAATATGATTAACATTGTATTGCTTAAATGTTTAACTGTTTAACTGCCCAGATTTAGTCAGCGGGCAAGAGGGGCCTACAAATAAAAATAGGTTTCTAGTCTTGAATTCTGCGTAATTGGTAAAATAACTTATAAAAATTGAAAGTTATATTATTCATTTTTTTTATCATTTATATAATCCAACTAAATACCAAACTTTGACGATTGATATTTGTGTATGGTTTTATAAAGAGCTGTTATAATTGATAAATTAAACATAGGACATAATAGTGTTTATTTATAAATAATAACATATACATAATGTAATATCGCAATACAACTTAAGCAAATAAATATAATTAATTTTAATTTTAATTGTATTAAGTTTTTGCTTGTATTGTAATAAAAAACATTGTTTCAGAAAAAAAATACAGTTTTATAAAAATACTCTTGTCGGGGCCCATTTAAAACTCTGTTCCTAGGGCCCGAAATAGTTATAATCTGCAGGGCCTGGATGTTACCCAGTTTCTATTATGTGTTAGCAATATGGGGAAATGAATAACAATAAATCATAAAATACTGATACATTTTAATTTTTATAATTTAAACACATAGTTTCTAATGCTCAATAACTGAAGTCTATAATATAGTACAAATAAAATAATAGTTATCCCTTTACAATGAGTTATACATTCGGTTAAATGAGTTTAAACTATTTGTGTGAAATCCATACAAATGTGTGTACATTTCGGACTATATACCTAAGTGTTATATAATCATATTTTCTATATACTGCATGATGGAATGTGGAAACCGATACAAATACATACAAGAATCTGTGTGGTAATTATAAATAGTTTTAAGGTATCCACACAGGCTATTTGAACAGTCGACCCGTCGTGGCGCCAATGCGATGGCCGAGAGTTTTGTGTCCCCGACCTTTCGAAAACTATGTAAAATCATTCCCGAGTGTTCCCGAGAAATGAATCACACACATACATACAGACACAGACACACAGACACAGACACACACACACACACGACGATGACTAGGTCATGTTATCATAATGTAACCAAGGCCGATGGATCTCAAAAAAATAAAATAAAAATAATAAAAACTATTGGTAAAAAATTGTTTAAAAAACGCGCAGGAATTTATATAATATATTGTAGTATATACCTACATATTGCGATCGAGCCGTGGTAGGAAATTTATAACCGATCATCACATCGCAGCTCCCTCCAAACGTGTCATTGACCACTTTTACACCTACGTAGCCTACTCCTCTTAATGCCTGTATAAATACCTGGGTCTGCGGCCACCGACCGATTCAACACATGCGTTTTTGTCACAAGACCTGAGTGAAAATACATCTACATACGCTCTTCATTCGAAAGGAATTGAACACCGTGTCAGACTTTGGCATCGTCATTTACGGGCACTTTATTGGACGTCGGTATTACCGAAAACCATTTTCGTCACAGGACAGCGTGTCCATAAATTTTGTTATACACCAGAATAACCACAAGTAAGTACCATCATACAGTTATTTTACATACCTAACTTAAGTAACATTTGTGTATGGTAAACATAATGCAATGAGACGTTTCCAAAAGTTTTAAGTTACACTTAATATTATCATGATAATAAACATTTTTAAAACTATATCAATAAAATATCACTGTTTTGTACATTGTATTCATTAATTATTTTAATAATTTGGGTAAATATATTTTCTAAAAGTCCGTTTTATAAATTTGTCTATCGCAATAATAGTTGTAATTAATTTTAAAAAAAAATAGTTCATTGAAATCGTCAATGTTTGCTAATTAACTTTTATTTAAAATAGGTTAAGTTAGTTTATAAAGTACAGTAATGCATTTATTTACAATATTTTAAAATGCATTTTTATAATATACTCTAATAGAAATTTGAATTAATTAAAAATTATTTAGTTTCTAAGCTGATGAAGTGATGAAGTCATACTGTATAATTAAACATTAAATGATGTGTTCTATTATCGAATTATCACTTTTAAGTTTGGCTATATAGAAAATAAATTAGAAAAATATTCTTAAGTTTAATATCCTAAGTATCTTATTATAAGTCATATAAATAGCATCATACACATTAGTGAACATTATCATCTTAGTAATTATATTGAAAATACATGTTACTGTTTATCTTACTTATAATCACAAGGCATTAGAAATTTAAACACAAATCAATGCTAGTTCTAAATAATTGTATTCTACTATGGAAAATTTAAAATCCATTGTAGGTAAAATATTAAGGTTCAAAAATAATTTTGATCTTTATACTTCAATAAATTGTTTAAGAAGTTTTCAGTTTAGAAAACAAATCTCTTTTTCACAATTCATGCTTTTGTTTACCCACTTTTTATTTTGTCGACATTTGTTAGACATTTCTCATTTTTGGTTGAATTTCTTACGATTTATATGCATACGAAATGGAAAAATCGGTTGAGACACTGAGCTATGAAAAAATCGGTTTAAAAAACTTCTAATCTCGCGGGACTGCATGGTAGCAAACATAACAACACTTCCGTTGGCTTGAGCTGTGTGACAATTCTCTAGAAACTTTCGTATAAAAAACTAAAATCTGATTTTCTATTTATTTATACGTCAATAAGTGTACATATTCAATTACCTAAGGTACAACGAATGGTTTTATGCTATTTTCGGACAATTTTTTTTTTTATTATTATTAATGTGTACATTTATTATTCCAATAACAACTTACTTACTTGTGTCGTCGAATACATTAAAGGGTCGCAACATGCCCAACGTTTTTATTTTTATTGCCATTCGTGTTACTGACCAAAAAATACATTTAATGCAGTTGCATAGAGCGATGTATATTAAACCATTTTTAACATTTAATATCGTCGTTACAGCCCACGACGTTGTTTTACTGTCTTACTCCACACAGTGTTTGAAAAAAAAATGTACAATATTTGCTCATTATAATAACATCCTATGTTTACAGTTTACAGATACATATTTTCATAGACGTTATTTTGTAAACACATTTTTCAATTTTCTTATAAATATTGTTTTTAAAATTACTGGTTTCACGGAAAAAATAATTCCTGATAGGTACGTTATTATTCCTTAGCTATAGGCTGGAAACCTATCCTTCGAAAAAGGAGTTTATTCATTATTCTTTCTAAAATATGTATGTAAATATTGTTTGGACAGAAAATAAACTAAAAAATGGATTCAGTAAGGTACCCGATGAAAAGTTTATTTTAGATATTTAGGGTTAATAAAATTATATTTAATATGAAGCACAATAGTATACATCTTCTTTTGCGATTCTAGTATAAGTTATTGAATAATGACCATGTCCCTACCCTACTTTAGTGCCTTGTCAGATGTTATGATTATCAGGATTTGATTGATTATACCTACTGAATTGTTCAATCTTAAAATAACACAAGTCAAATAGTTTCTATTACATCATATTATCTTCATTTCAGCTTAACTTAAAGTGACTATCAGAAAACTCTATTTGTATTATTTTTTTGCAAGTCAATAATAATGTATAAAGGTTGATATAGATTGTCTAGACTTAGATTATACTGTCTGGATCTTGGATTGTCTAGAGATTCGTAGCACTGATTAATTTAAGGAAATACTACTCCGATTTATATATTTACTAAATTCCTATGTGTATAACTGTGTGTAAAAATCATATTATGATGGAAAAATATTATCCTAAGTCAACTTAGTTATGGTTTTATTATTTTATTCATAAAAGACATATTTAACTGGACGTTGAAGAGCTGTTTCCAGATCTCCTAGTTCTCTGGTATTAAATAAAAGAGTTTAAGCTTTAGACTTTTTTTCAATTTTCTATTGGAAAATAATTTCCTAACTGTTTGTATGTATATGAATTAAATAACAAACCGAACTTAAATCTGTTACATTACAGCTTGTATGTATTTAGATTGAAGTAGTAGAGAAGTGTAAGGCATTTGGGTTATAGGTACTCAGTTACTGTATTAATAGAAAAAAGTAAAAATATAGTAAAGTTAAGCTATCAATAAGCTATATATCTGAAACACCGGAAACAATGTTAAAAACCACAATACTCACAGTTCACTAGCTTTGAAATTTTAGCTCGTAAAGTATAATTTATTAAATTTGAGTAGGTATAATCATAAAAGTCAGTATGACTCGAAAGTGCGCAGTGAGAAAGATCTGTGAAAATATATATCATCATCATTTTTTTTTTTACTGTCGGTCGTTAAATTATTCAAAAATATTTCACAGTAGTTTACGTAATATTGTAACATTTTTATGTATTTTTTTTTTATAAAAATCGGTTATAATTCAATAAATCGAACCTTTCTATCGTTTATGAATCGCATACACATCAACGTTGTCAATGTTGACGAATATTTTTTTTCCTTTCTGTGTCATTATCGTTAAAGCGGGCTTTCACAACGGCAAAAAAAATCATCATTTATGCCCAGGATTATGAAACAGAGGGTTAAATATTATGTTAACTAACGATAGGGTGTTTAGGGTTTTTTTGTTTTGGTACATTTTCAAAAGTTATCATCATGAAGTATCACATGTGTTGTGTCTTAATATTTGAAGGGGTTATGCGAAAATTTAAAAGAACATTCTTTCACATGAATAAAAACTGAATATGACAAAAATTTAGCAGAGGTATGTGACAAGTGTGTATACAATTATTATAGGAACATTTTTTTTCTTTTAGTATAAAATAATAAACTAATTAGGTTTATATTTTATTAAACACTTACTCCTCCCTCTCCTACTGGCCTTACACAAAATATTGTTACTGCGTGTTCGGGATCATTCTTCTTTTCATTGTACCTATTATTTAAAAACTCATCAGAATTTAAACTAAATCTATTTTCTTATTTTAGGTCCAATACTTCATTGATAATCAATAATATTTATTAACATATCATTACAATCCAAAATATCATAATTTACACAGTATGAAATATGTAAAATAGCAACCATGAAAATGAATTTTATTATTTTTATTAATTGTAAACTTAATATACCTACCTAGTATTTAAATTCGTTTGTTTAGCTTACGTATAATGTGTTAATTGAATTTACTAATAATTTAAAAAAAAATTAGATTCTTTAACTATGGAGAATAATGTTTTATATTTAATTTAATTTATTACATTTTACATTGAGAAAACAATCAATAAATTATTTCAATTTATCAAGCTCTTAGTTTTCATTTTAATGTGCAGAATAATATATTTACATAAACGTAAGACATAGTATGTAGTCAATATATAAATAAATAATTCATATTCTCTCTAAATCATAAGTCATAACAAATAACCCGAAGTAATAATTTATTCCTCTATAAACAAATTTCAATATACCTATCTGATGTTTACATTGAATGGATTCTCAATTTTTAATAATGTTTTATTTTTATATTTATACTCAGTCTCACATCATATCATATAACACTTTAGTTACTAGTGAATAATAAGATAATACTGTTCAATTGAGTTTTAAAAACAAATATTTCATACCGACGAATACCATGGAAATAAATGTTGAAACTACCGTAAATGGGTTCAATAAATTTAAGTATTCAGTGAAATAATACTTATTTATTCAAATCAACTAGAAAATATTTTATATAAGTACCTACCTATACCTAACGACCTTTATAACAGTGATTAATTTTGAAGAATTTTTTTTTTAATTTCTTCATTTGACGAAGAGAACATTATACATTTCTCCTGCCAAAATATTACAGAAGAAAAAAATATTCATTAAAATCTTTTCTCTGCGTCACCACTATTATGGTGTTTAATATTTTCTTTTGATCAAGGCTCACTTATCGTTTGATTGATTATACCGGTAATGGTTATTTTTAAACTAAACCACACATTTTTTAAATCCTTTTTAATTAGATTTTCTCTTACTGAAACCTTTAAATATGCTTGAATAAGATTTTTGTTTTAAATTTTGTACTTATTTTATTATATTAAAAAGATTTTAAAATGTGGGTTTTTATAGGACACTGTATTTATTTAGATCACTGAATTTGAATAATATTTTAAAAGACAATGTATGAAAAGCTTACGTCCATTCATGATAAGTTATAACTTATAATAATTGAAATTCCTTTGAATCATAAATTATTAAGAATAGTAGTTGAATACTAGTTTTTAAATATCAATCAGTGCGTATCAAGTAAACCGTTTTTTTTTTGTGATTTACTACTATAAGAATTTGTTTTATTATTATTATGTATTCACCCATGTATATTATATGGACTATCAATATATTTAATTAAATAATATATATTTTAGGCAGTACATCAATATCAGGGAGGTTGGAGTTTTAGAACTACGTCGATTAATTCCATTTTCAGTATGAACTATTTCGTGCAAATTAATTCTGTGAGCCAATAATATTTAACTAAATAGGAACTAGATATTGAAGTTAATACATGATAGGTAACATCTAGAAAACTTAATAAAAGTCATAATTTGCTATAGTTTTGAAATCAACTAACCCACCTAGTAGAAATATAAAGAAGGGTAAATATTTTTTTCTTTAGTTAAGTTAATAACATGTTATTAAGCTACGTCATTGAAATACCAAAACTGTAATAATATAATGATTGATATAGTTTTGTGTGCATGTACCTTTATATTCATTGTATTTATAAACAACATCTTTAAGTGTTAACATGCATAAAATCAAATAAGGTGATTTGAATAAATTGAAATGAACAATAAATAAAATTACGAACCCACTTCGCAGTAAGATAATTGGGCCTTCACCAATTTGGGAACGGTATAAAGTGTACACAATAATTCTTACGCTACTGCTTTATTGGTAGACCGCTATCGTGAAGAGTTGAATTTTTTTTATTGGTGATCGTAAATAAAAAAAAAACTTGTCCGATGGCAAACGATTGAACAGATGGACATGATCAGCGCCAGTATAGATTTGCCTATAACATCTTAGCGCAACAATAAGGTAATATATGTTTCTCAACTAACATATTTATGACTTTGACATCATTCAAAAATAAACTTCGACTTTCATAATAATTTATCTATCTGGCTTATAGACTTTAATTTTTATAGAAATAAAAATAACTGAAAACAAATTTGGTAAACATTGAAGAAGTAGGTAACGCTATAGTTCCCAAATGCATTACATTTCAGTCACTGCTAGTGTCGACATAAAAACTTTCGTAGTTATTTGATATTTAGAAGTATAAAATTATAAAGGATTATTTTTGAATACTTAAGAGTTTTCTTAAAATAGTGGCTTTTTTAATAAGAGGGTAAACTAAATGTTCTAAAAGTTAACGAGTTAATAATATATTATCGATGACCTGCATGTCCTACTGCAAAAAGGGTATTCGTACGTTTTACAATACGTCATAATATAATAACTAATGAGTATAGATATTTAGTAAATTTAAGAACTGTTAAAGTTCAAAAATCATAAAAATGATTACAAGATTTGTATAATTTATAGATATATATCAAGATTTCAAATGATAACTCGTTTTTTGGATGGACAATAAATAATATATTATACATGTATATTAGTGGTGACTGATGGGTCTAACTGTCTTATTAAGTTCAAAAAATCAAACATAACTTAACTTGGTTTGAATATAAAAGTCGAACCTAGTTTTAAAAAATCCAAACCAAACAGAACTCCAACAACAAGGTTGAAATTCAATAATTAATTCGAAAAAGTGTACAAATTTAAAAAATAATCGGAATACATCACACGTTTCGAACAAAAATTGTTTTATATTTTATATTTTCGTTTATCGTGAAACTAAAAAGTTTGAGTCGTAGTTTTTATTCAAAAGCTTGGCTTAGATTCAGTTTGGTGGTAAACAAAATGTTTGGTACGGGTGCGGATCGATTTTGAACATATCGAGTTCAGCATCACACCGAATTGTTCGGTTCGACATACTATTAAAGTATTAAGAAGTTCGGTGTGAGTTCGGTTCTACTAACTATTAAAAGGTTCGGTTCGAGACCATATTAGTTCTGAGTTTGGCCCACCTCTATACATTTGATAAAGTATATCGTATTTCTCTACTCAATACCAATAAATTTCAATTTAAAACGAAGCAAAACAGAACTTGTATTGGGTACTCGTTTTTATAGCGTGTGTGCTTTTTGTTCTCGATTATTATTATTTTTTATTTTAAATAAGTCAGTCTATCACCGCCATTTTAAAATCTATTGTTTAACAATGTAGCGAGTGTAGAGTTTTGTACGCCAAAACACTGTCGACAAAAGTCGAGATTATAAGCCATAACCAATGTTCTATACGCAACGCATTCGATTAAGAAAGTTCACAAGTTGCAAAAAACGCGTATAGTGTGCAGCGTGCGAGTGAACCGTAAATTATGCGTGGCATCCGATCTAGCAGAGAGGACACGATTCGGGAACGGCTATCGTCCAAACCACACTTTTCGCCAAATGACTTACCGAAAAACGTCGGATCAATCTAGTTGACGTGCCCCTCGATGCGGATAAACACTCGAATCGTAACACATATTATATTATTCGTAAATATAAATGTACGATCCGAGGATAGACGTTACGGCGATGACTGCACGTGCGTTGGTCCGGTAACGTTGGTATATGGTAATATTTTATACACGCGAACGGGTGTCGTAACAAGCGCGTATAATGGGTGTATACCTATTAACAGTAAAGCGCATAACATTATTAACTTCGCCGTCGTCATTATTGCAATGCAGCCGCGTGTAATAGTGTTTTGGCCACCGAGGCAGAAGGTTACGTCACGGGAGCGTCTGGTGGAAAGGTGATTCTTCGACGCACGGGACGCGTAGGTATGTCGAAAAACGAAAACATTTGGCACGCAATTATTATTATTATCATTATAATCGTTATTAATATTAATCGACTCGACGACTTCCGCGTGACTTCTATATTATGCGCGTCCGTGTGGAACACTCGTCGTCGTCGATTACCTATGTGCGAGTCGCGCCTGGCCAACGGATGATTGATTGCCCCCCCCCCGCCCCTCCCCCCGGATAGCCGTCGGCAACGTGGACGCGTGATTAAATTTGTTTTTTCTTTCGGGTTTAGCCGAAACGCCAACTGCACAGTGATGCCGTGCGAACGGCGGCGCTCATCGCTCGTGTTTATCTCCAAATCGAGACGGATAAACCAAGTATCCGGTCACAGCGGACACGGGCGCGTGGTCCATACCTAACCGTTCGGTATTTCACGCTGGAATAATATGACGTGTATTTTTTGTTGGTTGATACTATATTTTATATGTTCATTTTTTCCCCGTGCAGCGTTATGTCCAAAACGTCCCCGACTTCCGTTTTGAAAACGATCGTTGACCGTTCCGACCGGATGTGTTGCGAAACGGTCAAAAACGAGAATATATTATACTTTGACGTCGTTACGTTTTTATCCTCTGTAAAAACACGACTGTGTGACACAATAGTTTTTAATAATATTCATGAATCGATAGGGCCAGCGATTTTCCAAAATGTAGCTGATCAAACATACCCCTCTGTGTGAATGTGACCTCATTCAACTACCCTTCAATTTTCAGATTGAGCCGGAAAAAGTATCTGTTTGCACACACTTAACCACCCAATAGATGAAACCCAATAAGTATTGAGATAGATTTTATTAAAAATATTATGTACAATGCAAACTACGCTCATAATTGGAAATCGTCTTTTACGTATATAGGTACCTAACTACATTTTGTGACTGCCAATAGTAACACATTTTCCGTTATTTCCTATGACATTCGTTTGAAATCATTTTTCAGTTGGCCCATTTTTTATAATTTTCAGCGCTATATAGGACATAATGAGAAATCGTGTTATGGTTATTTGTTTCGATATTTTTAAAAGCTATATTTTATCATTTTAAAATAATTTCTCATTTTCATTTACTTACTCATAAACCATATAGAATCTCCTTTAAAATTCGATAGTATTATTTCAGGATACTCTAATATTTAAACCAACAAAACGAAATTCTAACTACTGAGCTCAATAGCACTATGTTGTTTGTTTTCAAGAGTAAGACAATGACAACGAAAGAAAAAAATTAGGTATTGTATTTAAATACGTAAGACCTCTATTATAAATTTGATATTTTCAACAAAATATTATATAATGTTTAATATATTATATTATATTGACGGGTTTGGGTCAACTTCTAATTTTTAGTTTAAAACAGTATTGAAATATAAATTAGCATATTTCGATGTTCGTCTTAAAATTATTATAATTGGGAAGATCGTTCAAAACTAGTTTAAACTATAAAACGTAGTGACATAAATTCAGAGAAATCATCACTGGGCCAAGGTCCAACGAAGTTAATACTTCTGGTACTCATCAACTCGAAGTGCAGACAAATGCTGTTCTTGAACTGCATGTTGTGGATAATATCACCATATCGCGAAGGAAGGATGTGACAAATTCCAAGGGAGTTACACAATATTGTTGCGTAAATCCAAAAAATAGGCAGGTGGTTGGAATGTCAAAAAGAAAAAATCAATAGTTTAGTAAAAAAATGTATAATCTTCCCTCGAGTTTGTTGCAACTGGTTTCCACATTTTTCAATTAAACGATCGTATGCAATATTATTATCCCCGATATTATGCCAAAAATAAAAACCCGAATAACCCGTTTCAAAATCCGGGACGATAAAAAAGTCACCGCCATCCAAGATGACCGTGTTTACTTTTTACCTGTCGGGTAATAATAATATTATCTAAGACTATACCGAAAATCGTTACATAGTTCTACGGTCAATCATATTCTTCGCAGTTCTATATATCTAATAGGCAGTAGGTAATATGATATTTTAATACACGCATGCGCAATATGACACGCTCGCTAAGTGTTTAAATTCTCGAAAGCAGTACCAGATACAATCAATAGTGGTTTCGATAACTGCACGCCGTTGAAAATAAAAAACGTTCGTCCGTTGCATAACCGCATGTCTCGAGTTAAATGTAATATATGTTCAATCAAAGTAGGTAGCTAGCTAGCGCAAGCATAATATGCCACAATGAGTTATCGGTTTTGATTACGAATTTACATACGGGATTTATCATCGGTGGACATACTTGTAGAAACCCAACGAAACATAATATAATAATAATAATAATAAGAAGAAGAACCGTGTTAGCCGTTCGGCATAATATTATATACGATATATCCGAACTGGACGTGGTCCAAAAGTCCAGCTGTTCTCACATCACTGACCACGGTATAGCTATATAGGCAATAATAATGATGAAAAAAAAAATTCCATCTATTAAACACGGTATTGGCGTACACAGCTTGTCGTCCAGTATATTACGATGCACTTGCAATTGTCAGAGCTCATCGTGTCGGCGGTACATCCGTGATGAATTATAGGTGTAAGTCATATATATATATATATATAATATAATATTGTATATGCCTGCTCACCCAGGGGAGTTGGCACGCAGAGTGTAAAATGGTTTCGTTGTTACTCGTTTTGTGTTTTTGTTTTTAATAGCTAATATTTAGTAATTCAGTATGTATGCCTATATTAAAATTAAAATAGATTCTTACATTGTAGTACGATCATATTTTAAATAAATAAATATAACATTAGCAGGACCTTATATGTTACAATAAGCACATTGTAAATACATAATATTTGCTGTATTAATTAATCCAACATAAATAATTCCAACTGTCAACCAAAATATTGTTATTTATGATTTTGCATAGTATGTTATGGCGTCTTACACCTTATTATACGACCATTTAAATTATTGAGTGTTATGTTTTGATTCAAGCTAGAGGTACCTTTATTTTATCTAAGATGACCATTAGATAAGTATCCTCCCTACAATACTTATCTAAAGAATTAAAATGTGAATAGTTATTTGTAATTACTAATTAATATACACAAATAATTAATCACAGGTAATAAAATTATATTATGTGTTTATTTGTATATCCATGTGGTAATAGTTAGAAACCAAAACAGTAAGTAACTATATTAAACCCTTAAATCATTTCTCTCATATTCGATCACATCTCTAATTAAATACTTATTATTATGTAATGTGTTGTTGAAATAATATTCAAACAATTTAATTACAGCAACTCACTAACACAAAGTTTTTCGCTATTTTCCAGGTGAAGCATCATGAACGGATTCACCCAATTGTCGTTGGTACTGTTGGTAGTGGCAGCATGCCATGTTTACGGTCAAGAGACCAGCACTCCTTGTTCGCTGTCGTTCTACCGGTACCTGTTCAACTTGCCCGGTGAGAAGATACGACCCAACGTACCAGAAGGCACGTACATGTTTGGTAAGCGAGTTGGCCCTGCCACACCGGAAGGTCAAGCCTCAGACGTCAAGCCAACCATCATCAAACCTGAACCGTCTTACGAAGCTCCTGTTTACCTTCCTCCACCAACCACGACAACCACGACCACCACCACACTGAAACCATCCACTGCGGCACCAGTGTACATACCACCACCACAGAACCCTTACTACCCGGCTGAATCTATCAACACGATTTCAGTGGCCAAGCCGGCTTGCGACCACCCAGAACACTTGCACGTCGTGGACACCGGGCTCCTGCCACCATACCAGACACCAAAATTCCAACCACAGCCCACATTCCAGCCTCTGCCCACATTTCAGCCACAGCCCACATTCCAACCACAACCCACTTTCTTCGTGCCACGTTTCGTAGCCCCACCTAAGCCCCAGGTACAAGTGGTCATCAGCGAAAACGAGATATTCCCCGAACAAAGGAAACCCGTGGCCGTGCAAAGATTTGCCGTTCCCACTCCGCCACCGCAGTTCCTCCGGCCATACATCGCACCATCACCAGCCCCTACTGAGAACTGTGATAAACACGTTCACGTGACTAGCACTACCACAACCACTACAACCACCACCACGACACCAGAGCCGGAACCAATTACCGAAGGTTTGGTGGAGACTCGTCAGAACGAGATATCCATCGTACCGGATACCAAGCACCCAGCTGACTGTGGCCACAAGCACCACAATGTTGTTGTCGAGTCCATTGGAGTGCCGTCCACCGACTACGGCGTGGTCTCAGCCCCCGCCCCTGTCCCGTCCGCGTCCGCCGGCTATTCATACGACCGACCCAGCGAGCCGCTAGCGTATCCATCTGCTGCAACCGGTTACACTTACCCCAAGGCCAGCCCATCTTTCGAGTATCCAGGCGCGTTTTCAGCACAGGGCACAGCTCTTTTTGAATCCGAATCACCGAAGTCGTCTTCCAGTGGCACCGAAGACGGTGACCTGGTCATCCTCAAGGTCTAGAACATCCTAACCTCCGTGTGTGGAACATAAATCATAAAAAAAATCATAAAAAAAATCATAAATATAATATATTATAACACACTTCTCAAACACATAACACGTACGTGTGTGTGTGTGAGTGTGTGTTTGTGTGCCTACATGACGCCTCATTAGTGTGTTAGCCAACCGAAAAAATTGGCAATTTAACGCCGTTACCATATTAGAATATTACATCATAATTATATTATTATTACAATTAGAATCATTAGTATATAATTTTTTAGGATAATTATGCGCCAAACCGCAATTTAGAAAATCGAGAAATATTTAAATTATATTGTTACCATTAGATTTATAATAAAAATAATGTAGAACAATACTATTTGATATTATTCATTTATATTATTTTATATTGTTTGATGTTTTAAAAAAAAATCGTTTACATTTATTTTCATTTTAATGTATATTGATCACGTAAACTGAATGTATCATTTTTTTTTTTGTTCATTAATTTAATATCATTTTATAAAATATACTTATGTCAAGTGTTAAAGTATGAATTGAATTATTTTTTTAGATGCTTACAAATCATATATAAATATAATGTTTTTATGTTAAGTTTTGGTACCAGGTAATTATAGGTACACAAGTACCTAAGCTAAGCAATTTTAAAACCCATAGTTCAATGATTTTTTTTCAACTGTAAGCAAGATATATTTTTTTTGTAAATGAGTATATATATATTTGTTTATATAGAAGATTACAACATACATAAAAAAAAGTATTATGTAAGAACTAGACAGCGCGTATGAGAACATTTATGGAACAAAATGTCAATAGGATAGTTAATTCTATACCCAAGCGAAGGGAAGTGGGTAGTATAATAGGGTTATTATTTATTAGTCATTAGTATTAAAAAATTATTTTAATGCAACGATAATTTTATTATTAGGTACATGAAAAAAATGTTTATTTGCAGAGCTACACAGACATACAGTACCTACGTAATGATTATGAAGGAATAATATAAAAATATTGTAATTTATTCATGAATAGGTCTTATACAAAATAATATTAGAATTGTTGGATTATGAACATATTTTGTTAAGTTGATAGTAGCGATGAAGGTATAATGTGTTTAAAGAATTTCGTTAATGGTCCTAACTGCTATATGTCAGTTTAAAAAAAAAATTATTGTATCATTAATCATTGGTTGATTGTTTTATTTTATGGAAAGCACGTGTTTAAAATAATTGAAAATATAATAGGTACACATTATACGATGTTAATTTTTTTGAGAGATTTATGTAAAAGAAAATTGATTTGCATTTATTTTAGCATTGGGTACAAATGCAGACATAACTAGTAAATGTTAGTATAAATTATAGAAAGATTTATGTGGAAGAGTTGGGGAAATTTAACTACCTATTGCAGGAGATGTCCTTAGGCAACGCGCCTTATTTTAACTTTAAATGTGCAGTCATATTGATTTGTATACGGAATCAGCGTCCAACTGTGTGTGACGTAAAAATGTTTGATGTTTAGGTTTATGATATAATAGATTTTGTATGTCTGTATTATTAAATCTATAAATCAACTTAGGTAGGTAGGTACTTACTATCATTATATAAAGTCATAAATTAGTATTTTCTTAGACAAGCAGTCATTGGTATTATTATAATATTTGCACTACCTATATCATCAAACAATATATTCTTATACTGTTATATCAACAAATAATAAATCATTATAAAATTGAAATTTTTAATTTTGTTACATTCGAATATACAGGTAGTCCAAGTGCTGAGTAGTGTAATCACTTTTTGAATTTACAGAAATATTGTATGTTTTATTGAAAAAAAAAATTCAAGACAATAAAATGTCACTAAAAATAAAAATCAAGTAATACACTAGTATAGTTATTACATAGTGTAATAGAATATATCAGATGAAAGTTTTGTGCAGATTTTCTTAAAATCTCCACATTTCTAAATTAGTAAGGTATTATTTTAAAACTTACTATGTTAGTAAACCTTTTTTTTAAAGTGATTATTTGTACTTTTGATAAGTTTTTACTATATAACTGTGGTTATTTGTCCTAAGTGTTCTGCTCAATTACTATAGGCGAATAATAATTGTACATATTTTTTTATTTTTACTATTTATATTTATATCGCTTTCCGCACCAAGCTAACTGTATAGTTAATACAGCTTATCGGTTAAAAAAATATTTAACAAAACAAATCAAATATAAATTTAAATTTAAATAGTAAAGATAATATTTAATTATTGCACTGACAATTATATTTTTGATCATAGTTTATGTATAAGTTATCGTCAAATAATCAGAATTATTTTAATGACAATATTCACATTTCCCCAACGAAAACGTTGTTGGAATAATTATAAACTAAATAAACAATAAGGAATAAATTAATGCTATTTTATTGTCCTTAACGAGTACGATACAATATTATTAAGTTTAAATCAATTATTATCCACCAAAATTATTGTACATTATTTAATGTATTTGTAACTTTGTTCTTAATCAATGCAACGCATTTGAGTATTTTAAATGTAATGAAACATGTTCAGTTTCTTCATAATATAGTGGGTACTAGGAATAGTGTTCTTATCATCGGCGAATGCCTTAGACACAAGGAAACCGAGAAAAAACATATTATAATCTTTTAACAAATGGACTGGTGGTACTGGGATGTGAGTCGGTCTCCGTACAACCTTAGTGTTTCGAAGTTCTTTAAAAGTTCAACATTTATAATTTTGTTTAAAGCACATTCATGTAAAAAATAACAATTTTTTAAGAAATCATAGCAAATGTGTTTTGTAAAATAACTGTTTGTTCTGTTCGCCGGGCGTATGCGGTATACAACCTATGCATTTTCAAACCATGTGGTCGTCGGTAGCCCGCGGTCGTGCAGGCTTTGAGACCATACAGTCATATTATATTAAATTGTAGTATTTCGTTGTGTTCTTATAATTTACACTTGAAAGGAACCTAAGGTGATCAGGTTCAATCAGGTTCTTATTTGCCACGAATGGAGGCGCCCTTAAATACGAAAACATATTTACTCGCAAGGCCGTTTTTACTGCGACAAATGTGCGTTAGGCTTATGCTCTAGAGATGGCATAATGATAATAATAATATAAAAACCTGTGATATTTCAGTATTCATTTGGTGATGCATCACAAGACGTTCGCATGACGCATGACTGCATGACCGCTTGACATCGGCCGTCGCGACATAAGTGTTATATGACCGTTAGATATGGACGTGACGAACATTTTATTCATTCTTAAGCCAGATTCAAGCTACGTCGTGTTGATCAAATAACGTTGTGATTGGACATTCATTTTTTGGTATCATGTAATAACCAAGTTGCAACCAAGTATACCAAGAATTGGCTACAGTTCAACTTTAAAACCATATTATTTATAATCAGTTATTACCATAATATATAGTTACCAAGCCCTCGCACGACACGACCCACGACGTAGGTTAAAAATGTTAGTTTTAACTGGTAAAGTGATGAAAAATAGTTTTTAAACCGACTTTTATGTTTCATACATCATAAAATAGAAGCAGCATATTGACTCTCCAAACTAAGCTTACAATTTCACTTGAATGGTGATCTATGAGTTGATACAAAAACCTTTTAGAATTGTTTTTTCAAAGCTACTTAACAATTTTCAAATTTGTTCTATTTTGATGACTTTTTTCAAAATTCTAACTTAAACTGCTTATAAAAAAATGTTTTAATATGTGTGTTCGATAAACTATATTAATAATTGGTAGGTTGAAAACATTATAAGAAGGACCTTGTATTACATTTTCAAGGATTTTGACCTTGCATAATATTTTTTGTAGACATTTATAGAAAAAAAATGGGTACAATTATTTAGAAATTGTTATCATTTATAGAAAATTCAAATTTAATCAAATTGAAACAAAATCGAATTCATCGAATGCTGATTTTGCAGCGTAAAAAAATAATGTTTTTCTTTAATGTTTTTTTCCTGATTTTTTATGTTGACCTCTTAAAAGTTTCAACTAAATACAATGTTCTATCAGAAACTACCATCAAAGTTAGGATTAAAGTATTTTTTATTTCTTGTATACGGTTCATGCCCACTTTGCTGAATCACAACTCGTCGACATCTTAGTTTGTCGATAATTATACTGATCTTATGAACTTTTAATAGTATTCCCAATACGATGACATATTCCGATATTCTATTCGCCCGTTTCCTTTATGCGATGATATGAAATATGTGTTAAAAGAAATATTGAGCATTAAACGTGATTATATAATTAATTATTATACTTCCTATTTGTAGGAAACTGGTATGAGGATAATGTTAACACCAATAACAGTTCAATGTTTAAAACGTTTTTCCACACTAACGCCAATACTCGGCGATATGGTGATTTTAGTTTATTAGTTCATTCCTGCCAATTCGATAATTATTTAAAATTGTTTGTTATAGAATGATTTAAAATTAAATCTGAAAAAAACTCGATTTGTTAGTGGTGAATAACTTTATTTATCAAATTGATTAAGTACGGGAAAAAACCGAATACTATAAATTAATTAAAAATTGTGGTTAAACGCCTGACTTCGCAGGCTACGAACTCTACTCACAAATTTATAAACACTTCAGTTTAAAAATTAAAGTTCTTATGTATAGAACATTACTCAAACCTCTACGGACAAATGGTCTCCAACTATGGGGTACAGCAAAAGTGTCCAAAACCAACAAAATTCAACAATTTCAGAATATTGCTCTTTGGATAATGCTCCACCCTTTGTTTCGAATTACACTATACATAATGATCTGTCAATCAAAACCGTGACAGAAGAAGCTACACGCTTCTACAAAATATTTCATGCTCGCCTACAAACACACCAAAACCCACTCATTAAAAACCTATCTATTCAAACATTACCTGGCAACCCCAGGCGTCGTTTAAAAAGGAGCTGATGAAACCTATGAAAGAAGAAAAAAAAATCAGTATATATAATACAGTGGTCGCCACATATTATAATCACGGTTAATGTTATCAAACGTTTATTGTTATCGAAAAGTATAAGTACGGGCCGGATGTATACTTAAATGTGTAAATTATGTCGACTATTGTAATCAATACGCCCCATAATTATTATCAGTATGAGGTCATAAAATCATCATTTTGTAACATACAATCAAATTGTTCGTCAAATGTCTCATAATAGAGATATAAATGTCTATACAGTATACACATTGATATCACATTTATGTCTACCTTTCGTTCGTACAGCATTAAGACAATACCGTCGCTTCCCGTCGACCAGTGTCGCGTTTGTATGTATCCGTACATATCATACATATTTATTTACATTTTATTTTTATTTTTTTATATTTTAAATTTCCAATTTATACCTACATAATATATACCTACATAATAGGTTTTATTATTTTTTATAGCTTTTTCAACTTTCGTTTAGAGTTATCAATCGGATATTATCAGTTATGTCCCGTACCAAAGTGATCACATTAAGCGGCGACCACTGTAAATAGTTAGATTTATACAAAATCCAGTCAAGTGGCACTAGTGGGTGGCTTCTTATCACGTATTTCATGTATTATTGTAACCTTTATCAAATATGCTAATTGTGCATAAATGTACAGATTGTATATATTATTGTGTAAAATAAAAAATAAAAAAAATGTGGTGGCCGTACTATATTAATGATGTAATGTAATGTACATTGACACCTAACACTTGAGTTGTGTTAGCTAATAAAATTTTTCTAATGTCTATAAAAAAAAAACACTATTCGGCTACGAAAAAATAACAGAATTCCTACATGTTTTCAGTATTCTATAATTCCACTTCATTACTCGAATCTTGTGTAGCAGAGTGATTTCTTTAGGGTTTTTATTATTAAAATCTTTTATTTTTCATCAAATTTCAGTTCCATATGGTTCTTTTTTTACCTTACATGTTGGAAATATACGCAATGTATTCACATTAGTCATGATTATGTTTGCTGAATTGTTTTGTTTTGTCATGACTTATGACAAAACAAAATAATAAAATAAAATAATAATATAATAAACAATGTGTACTGTGTAATTCCATATAGGTACCTATATTTTGTACTATTAAAACAATACACTGATATTTGTATTCAAACACGGTGTAATTCAGTAATTGTTTAGTCAGTTAAGTGCTTGCAGAAATACCGAATACGCTATATATACTATGTGCGTTATACCCGCCTTATAGATCTGTTGATATAGTGTTTCAGGTTGTTATTATTTTCATTTTTGGTGTATATTTATAAAAAAAAAAGTGCTCACTGTGTTATGCTGTCTTCGCTAGTTGAAAAAGCTCAAACACTATTTAAGAGTGTGACATCTGTGAACATATTGCACATATTACTGTTTAATTAAAAAAAAAGGACCATTATTATTTTGTCAGCATATAATATGATACAAACAAACACTAGCTATCTAAATGATAGGTAGATACAGCGTTTTGATCTAAGTCAAGAAAATTAAATTTTGAAGTTGAAAAATAAATGAAGTACGAAGGGTATCAGTCTAGTGTCAGTCTACTGTTCCGAGTGTCCATTTTGCTGAAACTATTTAATTCTATCTATGAAGTATACTTACTGTATACGTAATAACGGCCTTAAGTTTAATAAACGGGGCATTATTATTAGTATTGTTACAATTTAATGTATCATTTGGAATACTCTTATATGTACAAATTGTGTAGTTGCCACTTAATTATAAAATCCTCCCCGTAATTGAGCTGTGCATTTTAGTTCAAGAAAACCATAAGATAAAACGTCATCTTCTCAGAACAATATGTTAAAAAATTACTCTGAAAATATTTTTTGCAAGCCAAAGCTACAGAAACAGTTATGTTTTCAAATATATAATAATTAATTGCTGTGCTGTCACTCACTTGTCTGAATTACTGACAATTTATCTACTAACGTTTTAAAAATAGAACAAGAACGTTAATATATTATTTTCTCGCCATTCACATTATTTACATTTTAACAGTATAATATAGATTGCTTAGTAGCTTATATAACACTGTATGCAGACTAATGACTTATTATAGTTATGAGTAATACACTTATGCTTATTTGTAACTGGGTTGGTTGTAAATAATCATGATTATCTCAAACAAGGAGTTAGTTACTTTATAGTTTATAGAGCAGCAGTAAAACGTTGTAGAGCATAAGTGTGTAATAAAAAATATGTATTAGGTACCTATTAAAAACTATATTATAATACAAATCGTATACATTTAATTATAATATATAAAGTTCTATTCCTATAACAGTATTTTAAACGTTAAGGAAAGTAATACTATTAAGTTATTAGATTCTCATTTTGTGATAATTATAACGTAACCAATTAAATAAATTATAATTGGTTTAAAGCTTGCAACTTTAATTATAGTATTTTAGATTTTTACTTTTTGTGTAACTCGTATATTTATTGACTGAAATGAAAAACAGTTTTTCTATGTAATCGTAAATTGTATTTCAATACATTAATTTAATTCTCTCTATAGTTAATAGAACTTAGTGTATTTGTTCATCCTTTGATACGGACATTTTTTAGTATCCAGTTATAAAATAAAATAAAAGTTCAGATAGCATATTGAAATGAACTCGTCTTTGATGAAACTATAATCAAAATCCAATTTATATACGGAATATGGCCAGTCATTCAAAACAAAATTTCAACAAATCCTATTCATTCAAAGTATTTATGTAAAAAATAATATCGGCTATAAATGTTGAAAGTTGTGAAACTATTTAATCAAGGCACTTAATTTTAAAAACTTTTACGTGATTCTAAAAGTATCGTACATTATGTCCAATGCAAATATTAATCTATCAAAGTATTGACCTAAGATATAATATATGTATAATATACAATATACATACAATATATATACATTATACCTAACTTGAAAAGCGGGTAAGTGGGTACATTAGGTGTCTATTGAGTCACTGTAATGGATATGTTAAATTTGAATTCAGTGATATAAAATCATTGTATACGAAAAACGATTTAGGAAAACTCTCAGACTCCCGCCCAACATATAGATAAAACGCTTTCACGTAAAATCGTTTTCTATGATTTTGAGTAATCTTACAGTAAAATCACTTATTACCAAAAAATATAGAGGATAATATTTTTGAGGGTAAACAAATCGGTTTTATATTTTATTATTATCTGACTTTGTAGTGAGCTTTCAAAAAAAAAAAAAAAATTGTATGTATTAAAATAATGTTACAATTGCTTCCAAACAATATTCACACAAATTAATATGGCATACACTCAACAATGTTATTCTCTATCGTTCTTGTAATGGGCGATTTTGCTCTAAAGTTACTCATAAACATAAAGAAAAAAGCTTCTGAACAAATGTGTTCTATTTATACTGTACCTACGGGAAAGAGAAAAATCACAAACAATGCGCTGACTTCCTTTTAAAGTCGTACAAAAAAAAATATATTATAGATGTTTTATATATTGTGTTGTAATAGTTTAAAAATTATCATAAGACCACCATAATATTATTGTATTAATTTTTGTTTTTATATCTTAACATTCTAAACAATAAAAATATATATTTACAATTTACAATTTTCAAAACAGTAATAATTTGTAGATATTTATTTATCGTTATTTTAGTTAAGTACTTAAATACCATTATAACTCCAATTATTCGTTGTATTTGCATTATATTGCTAATATCTAACCTTGCTATAAAATATTATGTACCTAGTTGATCTTCAACAAAATAAACTCATTTTTTTATACAGATACTGTATCAAAATCGATTATATTATGTATGCGAATATAATGTATTTATATATACATATTATGCGGTGTTAACATATTTTTATCTCTTTAAGAGCAAAATCGATTAGTTTTAGTGTTGTCATTCAAACACAAATAATCATTCGGTGTAATCATTACTCCATATTATTGTTTATTGAAATGTAACGAAAAGAAATTAATATTTTGAGTTGAACTATTCATATAATTACAGATAAAAATGATTTGATTAATTTCGCGTTACAAGGTAAGCAGCAGATATTTTTCCTTAACCAAGGATACAAACTGGGTAATCAATAATTTTTTTTATACAGTGTTAATCTTATGGTAAGTATATTTTTGAATACTTTTGAAATATTCAAACAATTTACTACATGTCACCTGAGTTAAAAATGACATAAGGTATATTATAGATACCTACTGTAGGTTTAAAATTTCTTACAAATTACGGATTCGACATTTATGTATGGTTGGTTGGGGAGTAAGTAATCAATAACATAATTGTATAGTTATTATTATGTGTTGGCTGTATAAACTGTATTATTTGTAAACTATGTACATTCGTAAATTTTTTTTACCTAACTTGTTTGTATGTCATTTTACATGATAATTTAAATAGAAATAGTCAAACGTGTAATGTTTCTAATATTATTTTCGTGGTAAATTTTCATATAATTACTACATAAACAGAAGCGTTCTAGTAATGTAACTATTTGATTTATTTATAAATTCAAAATTGCTCTTGTATCAATAATTTCAAAATGCCATTAATATAACGGTAAAACTAATATGTGTAGCGTGTTCGTTGAATTAAGAGTAGAACATTTGTAATTATATTACAACATTTATATAAATGTATTATAATGTCAGTAAATGTCGTGTTTTGATAACTAACGTTTTAGTAAAAATAATTCCCAAAATTAATTATATTTACATAAAAAGAATCTTCGACTATTAATAATTATTGTTATCGACAATAGTTGAACCACCTATTGGAGAAACGAAGTAAGTCCGTAAAAGGTAATTCTGAGAAACCAAGAAAAAACTCTACCAGAAATAAAACGATTTTTACGCTACCAGTGATACATGGTCATTTCTGTTTCACACTGATTATTTACAGTGGTAAAATTAAATTTTTTTTTTTGCAAAAGTTCACACATGATCCGTTTATCATTTGATAAAACAATCCACTCAACATCTCAATTTTTGATACTTTGTGACGTAATTTCTCAAATAGGGGGAGTTCACTTTGATCATTAGAAACTTAATGATATTTAGATTCTATACTGTATTAAAGATTAAAAATCAGTACGTATCAGTGGATTGCGAGGATTGTAATTCCGTATTCTAATACAAGTGTACGATGTGTAATGTGTGATTAGGAAGTACCTGTACTCAGCTACTTATCTGTATAAATTACTTTTTTTTGCTACATCTAAGTACTTATTTTTCCTTCTTTTTTAAATGAGTATTTTATTTTCTTATATTTATTACGACTTTATTATTTATACGTATGACAGTTATAATGTTTCTTTAAATAAATATTAAACACTACTTAAATGTATATAATATGTAAAAATCTTGTTCAGTTCTAAACTACCAAATATTACATTAATAAATACCTAGATAATAAGATTATTTGTGTGTAATAAAATTTTCATTTTACAAAGTGAACAACCATATTTTTTTTAAAAAATTAGACTATGTCAAATCGAAGAGACCGCTTCAGGAAGTGTGAAAATGAAGTTTCACTTAATGAAATGGGTAACTTTTCATACAATTATAGATTTCACGAAATGGTTACGACATACACACTAAATGTAATTGGTGTCAGGCTACAATATGTCAAAGTAAAAAGGAATAACATATTTAGTTGACAGAATACAATCTATTAACTTTAGGTATATTTTATTGTAATCTAATAAACATAATCAAAATAATTTGAAATAAGCATTATGATTAAAGCATTGATTATATATTGTTTTCAAATTAACAGTGGTTATAATTACGATTGAATCTTTAAAATAACAGTTTCATTAAAAAAAATACGTCACCAAAATAATACATTACATTATAACGATTATAGAGTTAAGCTCATAATATGAATATTATTGTTTATACCTAACTTATAAAAACTATCATTTAATTTTGATTTTCATATAATAATATGATAGTTATTTACCTAGTTATTACGATTTAATACATATTATATTATAATATTTAGCCGTATAAAATGACATTGAAGAGGTAGAATCCTTAGCAATTTATTATACACAATCGTAATAATTTTCAAAACTTATAGTCGAAAACACATTTCAGGGTACAATTTATTATTCAACCACTGATCGTAATTTTGTATTATTTAGTTGAAATAGATAAGTACCCTGAAAAGTGCACGAATTATGATTTCCATCCCTCGCTAAGTGTTCTTAATAATTCTAATTGCACATTTTTCGAAATTGTATGTTCTATATCAAATAAATAAAAATGAAGTATAAATGAAAAGCTCAAGCAACTGTGATCTGTTTATAAAATAATACACCAAATAAATAAAAACGAAGTACAGAACAAAACGCAACAATATCCAGCTACTGAATTATATTTACAATTAAATTACAAAAAATTAATTTGAAATCAATGGATTCAGAAAATTATTCATGCCATTTTTTTTTTAGCACAATAACTAATAGAAAATTATTATAAAAAGTTATCATCAAATGTCAATAAAATTTATCAGTGAGTGATATTAGACTTAAAAGTACTCAATGACCTGGCCAGTGGGGTGTTTTAGGGTGCCCATAGTACGACAAAGTTGTGTCGGCAAAGTTGTTGTCGGATATAAAGGGATGTTAGTTGGATGTTGTTGTATGGCCAGAGTCATAAATTTGGGCTAACTGTGGATACATCTATTAAGGGTTTTCGTTGAAAAATGTTTACATTATGTTTTACCATACAATTCCAATCACCTGCAGTAGCCGGGCGGTTCTCTTGTAAAATTACATCTCCCTTCTAATTTCGTGGTTATAACTGCTTTATGGCGACCGAGTGTATCTTTTTAAATCCGTATTAGTTTATCCTTCCCCATATTTGTGAATTCGGAATTCACTATTGCAAAACTATGTGGATCAGCAGTTTGCCCTGTATACTCCGCATTGGCTTGACAATGTGTACGTCTTGGCTTGGCTTTGGCTCTGCTCAGTTTCCGATATTGAACGTTGTTGAACTCGACTTTGGGTTGGTTCCCAAAATACTTCTTTCCGGTTACCACATACCTGACACCAAAACAACGTTCAGAAAAATGAGTTCTTGACGTCGGTGATCAGGACTTATGGATAAGTGGTTGGTGTAGTTAAAAAAGACACAAGTGTTTGTAGATACAGGGGCCGACTAGGCAGGCAAAAGGCTAGTCAGCGATTTTAAAACTTTGGGCCGTCTTTTACTGAAAATTAATAAATATGACAGTCATTATTTTTATCAAAACACTCTTATGTTTTCTTACCAGTTAATACACTAATTGTGGACTACTATCACAGAAAAGTATATAGAATAAGCCGATAACGAAAATAAAATGTGAATTTTCATTAATTTTCGGCATAAACATTGTGTATTATCCAGTGTTTGGAATTCGTCATATTATAAGATGCATTTTCGTATGTTTTCATATTTTATTCTTAAAAATAATGTAAGGGCAAATGCCTTAATTATATAATACAGCCGACAGGCCAGGCCAAGATTGTTGACCAGCGGACCAGGCCAGTCCAAGATTGTTGATCAGCGGACCGGGCCAGTCCACCCCTGTGTAGATATATAAGATAATATTTATTAATTCTGATTAAATGTGTGGACAAAGCAACAAATCTCTACCCAAGAAATTAGTTGCGTTTACACAAGATTGGAACTAGACTTGTAGTAGGTACAAACGGCGATGTTGGGGAGCGGGCCAACGACTGAACTAAGTTCTACAAGTGTCGGATGGTGGACTAATTATAATGCTATTGTTTAAAATGTCGAGTATTTAAACAGGATCTCTCCTAGTTTATAGACTATAGATATATGTTAGAGACTTAGAGGTGGATCAAAAGATGCCGACTCAGGTGTTGTTGTTGTAATATCGTCCTTGCTCATATCCATAGGTTAGGTTAACCTAACCTTACGAGTTAATTCTACGAATTGCCGAACGTGAAAGATATTAAGTGTTGTTTTCTGTATTGGTGATATGATATATTGTTTTTAATTAAAATTTGTCCATCTCGCTTCTCAGAATGGGCGAAAGATTATTGTAAGAATATTTGGTACACCACTTAACATCATAGGTGTAGTACTATCATATTTATTACAATATAATACAAATGTCAATCTCGAATCTTGGGAATCGGTGCCGATCAAGCGTTGTTATTTGATATATTACACAGGTAAAATAGGTATTTTGTTATTTATTATAATATTATAGGAAATAGTGACTTCGTCGGCTTACTAGAGTGATTATATTCATAATATTTTATTAAAGTGATTTTTTATTTAAAACATTATGTAACTGAACGATAGCATAGTTAAAGAATATATTCTCTTAAAAGTTAAAATAAATGATATTATATGTACCTAAACAAAATAAATAAAATAATTTTAACCCACTACAATTAGTAGAATTCAACCATCAATGTCATTATTTAGTGGTGTTATTTTGTTGATGTACTTTTGTGTTTAAAGCTAACCACAGAACTAAAAGCAAACATATTATAATTGTTTTTGTCGATTCGTAACAGTAAAAATTATGCTTAAATAATGGGTCAATCAATTAAATAGGTAATATTAATTTTCAAATTTTTACAAAAAATGCATGATTGGATTATTTTAAGCTATTAATTATAAATTAATATAATATAGGTATAACAGACATTATAAAATAAAACACTATAGTTTGTAATTTTTCGCTTATTTTATAGTAATGGTTTTACAACTGTCATAAATTATATTGAACACAGTACAAAATATAATTTATTCTTATCCTTTTCATTCTGGTGACGGTCCATTTACACATTAAATTATATACCTACTCAGAATTTATGTGTCATAAAAAATAATAAATGGCCTCTCAAACACGGGCTACTAGCATTTACCAGTTGAGTAAAAACCAAATATTAAATCTAAAATGTATTTGATTATGAAAGATAATGACTTTTCACAAAACAGTTTTTGAAACCATTATTTAATTGTTCAATTAGATATTTAATATTTATATTAAAAATAATGTTGCTGCACCTTATGTATAAATTTATTTAATTACTTATACGTATAATTTACATTTTGTCAAAATATGGTTTATTTCATTGTTTAATGACTGTTGTATGTTGTGCGATTGATATGTATATTATACATACTTACCATTTGGCACTACTAAAAATTAAAAATTAAATTTTTCAAAATATGTGTACCTAAATGTGTTAATATTTCGTAAAGACATTGTTAATTTAATTCACACAAAAAAAATTTTTGCTTTGGGTAACGCCAGTATTTGGTATTTCTGCCAAAATAATAAAAACGTTTTTATCGATAGCCCTTTTTCACCACGTTCACCTGCGTATACACTTCACAGTAATGATGGTTTGATACTTAATAATTGTGTTTAATATATTCACATGTACAGTTGTAGTATTGATGATATATTTGAAGTATTAATGATAAACTCTAAGAAATATAATTTTATAAGCCCAAGTTAAGCGGGATAGATTTGTTGAAATAATAATTATGTACTCAGAGGGCTTAGATTCCAAATTATAAAAATTCATATTAATCGATCGGAGGTTTTTTTTAAGTAAGGAGAATTTTGAACAGAAATGGTAGAAGATGATTATTTAGATCTGACTTAGAAAAGGGGACTATGAAGAGGCGTAGGATTAAAAAGGATTGTTTTTATGCTCTACTAACAATTAAGGTCAATCTATTTCATTGCAGATTAACAATATACATACCTAACATAATGTTGGTCTTCATTTCTCTTGAGACTGAGTACGAAAACAATTTCTGTGCAGCTCTACGTGATATTATAACGCAGGACGTAATAATTTCAATTAATATTGTAATTCAATACGCGATCTATGTGTGCTTCAGGTAAAATATATTGTATTGGTATGGCGACCCGAATGATTTACCCGCTATATTAATTATTATTAGTGTTGCTTTCACGATGACCACGTACATGATTATATTTGAATCCGCACTGCTTGTCTTTACAAATAAGGGTCAGACATATTTTGGTATTCGCAGCACGTCAGCGGAATAAAAGTAAAATGCATATCCAAATTTGAAATATTGTTATAATAATAATATGTACCATGTATACATAGAATTATTTACAACATACATTAAATTGGAGGGAAACTGCTTACTTCAGCACTCTATGTTTTTGCCTAACAATTAATCACGATGAATATACATTTACTACGTTGTGTTTACTTTATCAGAACCGAGTTTCAATTAAAAAACAAAAAACAAAAAAAAAAAACCAATAAGTAATGTTTATCACTCGAGTGCGGGCGTGGTAGTTGAAATTGTATACTGCTTTGAAGGATGGGTACGTCGTACCTGGGTAAATAATATTCATTGTTGCAGACAATTTAGCTAATTTACGCCGTATCCATTACACCTTGTTTGTATAATTATTAGGTATTTTTCTGAGAAAAAAAGTTTTGGTAAAGGAAGTTCTTGTTTCTTACAATTTTTTAATTTGATGTCCCATTATGAGTGAAAATATTTCACTTTTATCATATTGTATAATTGTATCGTAACTAAATCATATTGTTTGTGTTTAATAAGTTTCATAAGTCCACTTAATGTGGGGTCATTAATGTTTTATAATATTTTACATTATATCATCATTATTTTTTTTATTATTATTAAATAATTTTTCTAGATATTATATTGTATTTACCTATATATTAATTATATTACAACTTGAATTTGTGTTAATGCAAATAAAAAAATTCTACTTTTAATATATTACTAACAATAATTAAGATATTTAAAGTGTTATATCAATAATATTTTACCTACAATTTTAAAATTATTTCATGACGTAAATACTAATGAGCCTTATTAAAAATATTTACGACATTTAAAATTAAAGTTTTTATATTATTGACATTTCCGATAATTTAGCCTTAATAGTCATGTCTAAATTGATTATATGTTATAATTTATATAATATGTGAATATGTGTGCATGTTTATAAGTTGCTGTTTAACTATAATTATTAATTAATAATAAAATCAAAACTTAATAGATACTGTCTAAAGTGAATTATTAATAAACTTAAATATTATTTGTCTAAGAAGACAATATAACAAGAAACTTGAAAGAAATATTATTGTCCATTTAATGGCATTTTTTTCAGTCCCTTCGCATTTTTGTTTTTGAGTCATTTAGTTGCGTTATTATGCTTATTTTTATTTTGTGACTTAAAGCTACTCTCACTAAGTTTAGATTGTATCTGGTGAAAATAGTGTACACTGCATTACTGAAAATTTTTAGATTACACCCACTTCGGATTTTGCGACGTTTGTGTGATATAAGTTTTTGTTCACTAGTTCTTTCTTAATTAAATTGCCTTGTTATAAAGGTAATAAATGTTAATTTTTATAACAACAATTTATTGTATGACACGTTTGTTTTCACAAATAGAAAGTGTTTATAAAATGAACTACATTATTATATCTTTATTTATATCCGTATGATATTCAACTGTTCAACATTTTGTAAGCTTCAATTAAACTTACTTATATGCATGTAAAGTTGTCTAAGCAATTTCCCGAAACTGAATAAATATTATATTTTTTTACAACCATGTAGAAAAGAATAGTACAAAGAATAAGAAATGGATTAGAAAATAGAAAAAAAAATAGAATAGTAAATTATAAAAATATTACATAAAAAGTACATTTTAAACTCTGAAGTGAAAGATAAATGTATCAATTTACAAAAATGAGTGTTTTTTTATAATTTTTTTATATTTGTGTCGGAAGGCACTTTTTCTAGTAGAAAATAATAAACTTTGAAGAAGGTTTTCGGTAGGGAATTTTATCTATCTGTTTGCTTCTTTTATGAGTTCAAAATTGAAACTTCGTAGTATTTTTTTAAAAATAATTTAGAAAAAAAGGGGAGAAGTATGTAATCATTTTAATGTACAAAGATACAGTAGGTGTTAAGTGTACGTCGTCATTGAGTAAGTCACTGAATATATCACATAAGGAAAGAGAGACTACATTACTAAGTATATTTTATAATATTATATATTTTTTATTTCTATAAAGTAGTTTATTTTACTATTAGTCACACAGTAATTTCAATTAATTTTGGTCGAAAACATTGCATTTGAAAATGTCATTGTGTATTTAAAGTATAATAATATACTTTAAAAGTTATTGAAGCTTCCACAATATTTTTGAATTAAAACAAAAAAACTAAAATTGTTATTCATCATTTAATTATCTAATTTCTTCAAAATTTTAATTTTAATTTTTTAATTGCTTATTCAATAAAATAGTGACAATGTATCTTTGATTGTTTAACACTTTTAAATGGTGATTTAACAATCTATGAAGGACTTTGTACTACGTTTTAAGGAGTTTCCCAAGTGCAATCTAAAATCACTCTTATTTAATTTCCTTATTACATTCAGAATAAGGTACCATCCCAAAAGGGTCATATTTTTTAAGTAGTCCGAGTGGGAGATCGTATTTTGCCCCAATTTTATTACCTATAATTTGCGCCATCAAAAGGTACATTTAAGGACGTATGTAATTTGCGCCAAAATATAAAAATATAATATGTATTTTGCAACACATATACAAATTAATTTTGGTAATTTGCGCCACGACAGAAAACGAAATGGAATATGTAATTTGCGCCACACTTTCAACTTCAATATTATTGTCACTAGCTCTCACTAGTCACTACTAATGCTTGCGAACCATATCCTTCACGTTTCAATTCCGAGTTCTATCACCCACATCCTACTATTTACCACTTTTTGGACGTAAAGAAAGGATTTCAAAACAAAACTTTGATTACAATTAAAAGTATACATCTTAAAAAACGAAATTCTACTAAAAATAAAATTCGTTTGGAAACTTTTCAACAAATATATGAAGACTTAAGACAAAATATAATTGACAGAAAATGCTTAGTTTCTTCATTAAGCTATAAATATAAAAAAAACGTGATTAAGCTAGGTTTTATAAGTAGCTAGGTATTTTAATTCAAAAAATTAAATGTTATATTACGAAAATTGTACATACTAAACGAAAATTTATATTTATATATTACAATATTTTTACATTTATTTATAATTATAATATGACTGATTTTTATATGTCTTAAATAGAAAATGTACTTATTTAATATACACGGAGTTCGTTTTACTTGTGTGGCGCTAATTACAATTTCAATAAGGTGAACTATGGCGCAAATTACAATTTTTGTAGGTAAACGATGACGCAGATTACATATTGCCTTTTTATTTAGTTTTATTTGGCGCAAATTACCAAAATACAATTTTGGATGTAGCGCAAATTACATATATTTTTTTTTTTTGGGGGTTGTTTTTGGCGCAAATTACATACGCCCGTCCGAGTGCGTCCAAGGTTATTTATAGTTAGATGGGGTGAACCACGACGAGGGTGAACTGGCTTACACACCAAAAATATTTGGTTATTATAATATTTATTTTATTATTTATTGTCTAAAACTACTTACAACGAACCCATTTTTACAAGTTTGAACGAGTGTATTAATTTTATTTAATGTTTCTTTTTCATGCATAAAAGATAATTTTACTAATGTTTTTTATGATACCTATGCTTCTATATTTACTTTTCTATATAGGCCGGTGTTTATATTTAAATGGCACAACAAAATGTGGAAATCCATTTTGTTAAACACTGGGTTGTATAAAAATTTTCTTTTTTTAAATAAAAAGAAAAATAGATACTCTTTACTTTGATCGAAGAGATCCTCACCAGAGTCCTGACTTGATAAATTTTCCTTTCAGAAAAAATGCTCAAGTTTAAAATAAAAGAATTTTTAATAGATAGTAGAAAAAATGTGGTAGACATAAAAAAAAATATACATTATTATGAAATCAATAAATTTTTCGATCCACTCAGAATCTTATAGTTGGTATATTATGTACATTTGATAAAATTGTATTTAAATAATTGTTTGATAACCTTGAATACAAAAAAGTAAAACTAATTTTCATCGTATACAATGATTTATCATTGACTTCAAATTTAACAGATCAATTATTGCAGTGGATACTCAATGAGGATGTATATTTGACACCTGCTGTACACCAAAGCGGTTACGTACTTGACGGCTTTTTGTTTTCAGTTTATGTTGATCAAAAGATTAGGATTGTAAATTTAATACAAAGTTTCACATAAATATTTGTTTTTAGAAGCTATTAAACAACGGAAATAGAGACTTTTTATTTAAATAGTTTTTATAAAAATCACAACAATTTAGGTACAAAATATCGTTGTGTAGAAATATCATAACATTTTCAATTTAAAAGTCAATGTTCGAATATTGAATACTAAGGTTTTTATAAATTATTATTCTTACAAGTTACAACATTCTAAAAATATTAAGAATACATAGATAATCATAGTTTAATATAAAATATGACTGGAACTTTTTCAATATTACGACATTTATTATTATATTCTACACACCATGAGATTTTCAAAATATTTATTATTATTTTAAACTATTTTCACCTCGAACCTTCTTCAGTATTATAACGGTTTTATCTCTTATGGTACACGGTAGTGACTTTTATATAAGTTAATAACAATTTATAATATATTATGACATATCTAATATCACATTTCGTGTATCTATATCTTTATTATTTTATTATTTACACTAAAAACTAAAATCGATTTTGTCAAAAATTGATTTTATATAAAAGTTTCCGTTTTTCAATAATTTTTTTTGTTCTCGTCCATGTTTTTTAAAATCACTGGGAATTTTCAATTTTGCCATTTTAAATGCACCAAATAGACTTTTCCATCAGAAAAGTTACTGAAGTTGAAAATTTAAGCAGATTTAGATTATTTAACACTCTCACACACACAAACACACATACACCATTGTTAAATCAATACAGTCATCCTTCTACTCAAAATCCAAAATACTAATACTGTCCTGAAAACACTTATATAATATTTTTATACAATTATATTATACCCAACCTATATTAAGGTTTGTTAAATATATAAAGCTCAATAGGTACTTATTATTCGGTTAGGGCTGTACAGTTTCTATTAGTTTCTGCATCGTCATAAAATACTGCGGTCGTTTAGGAAATTGTCTAGCATAGCTATTAGCCATTGATAATTTATACAATCTAAAAGATACAGTTGGTTGAAGACACTGTGGCGTGTGTGAATTATTTTATGTGCCCGACACACGATGGCGGGCGTGACCGTAACTAGTCGCTATACCCTGCTCAGTTCCGTTTCATTATGCTTATCAACTGTAGCAGACAAACTGCCAACTGGTACAGTATATATTAAGTTATTTAGGGGTAAAGTCGTGAGTGGTTGAAGACAAGCGAATGTTGATGTACACAACCGCTACGGGATGCGACCATATCAGTTAGTTCTGTATTCTAAATTCTTAATTTACCGCATTCATCTGACCCTAAAGGCTACAAGCACCGTGACGTTATACTACATGATCAGCTTTAAGTACCTATAATTAGAAAGTTGAAATAGGTACTCAGTAAATTATTATAATCGCCATAAGATAACAATGTATCAAATTAATTGTATAAATATTATACGTAATACGTTAATAGTTTAGTAAACTGTTAGATACAAACAAAAATAAACCGTAGTTCATATTGGTACTCAGCTCTTATATATTTTATAAGATTATACAACATAGATACGTACCACAATTTATAATATCATATCAATACAATATACAGTATCGTATGAATATAATGTTTCAAATTAAAATGGTTTAAAATTAAACAAATTATTAAGACGGTGATATTTAGTAGGATTTACTTAGAAATAAACGACGGTAATGTGTTTTCAGCTGCCTGGTTAAATTGCGAATAAATTGTGTTATTTTTTAATGAAGAGTAATTGTTAATAATATGCTTTTTTATTGAGGGTAATATGATATTATAATACGGTTCTTTTTATACTATGGGCAGCCCATTGGGCACCCATATTATTGCGTCAACGTGGTTGAATCAAAATTCAGCCTATGCTCTTTGCTTAGATGTAGGTATTCTAATTTTTGGGCAATTATACCATTTAAAAAATGTGTGGTTATCTTTTTTTCAGCAAATAGTTGTTATTGCCAAGACTGTTATAATTATTATAGTGAGCGAACCATGCATTGTTATTTGTTCCCATCACTATACAGTAGGTATATGTAATATATTATACACCCTAGCTGTACGGATTTTTTAGTATTTTACAATATTCTATGTAATATCACAACACTACGCGTAAGCATAAATTGTTTTTTTTGTAATATTTCGCATGTAGTGGTTGTATTAAATTAAAGTTAATAAAGAAAATACCAGCAGGTCAACAGCTTCAAATAACATCCAAATCATTTAAAGTTATATTAGAAATATCAGACGGAAGGTAACAGTTAGGTTGATATACAATGATAATGTAACTAAATAACTTTATAACTTATTTTGTATGACAAGTACCTATATAAAAGCCAAAAGTTCAAAATGAACTTCCAATGCATCCATAAAATAAATACCATGACATCGTACCTATATGACTTTATTAATAAGACTCTGTATCTAGGTATATAATAAATGTGAAATTCGATGTCGTGAATCATTTGTATTGTAAATTAAATATAAAATACCCAGGACATTCATCATTCCATAAAGATTCTTGGCAAGTTATTTCTTAACCTTAATAATTATCGGCCTGCCCCTTAAAAATCTGTTTTGCTTATCACATGGTATTAGAGTATACACTTAAATGGAATACTAAACGTTCAATGTGATTTTATATATAAATGTATTAATTAATACAATATTTCATTATTAATCAAATTTATTTTGTTTGTAATAAAAATAGGTTGATGTATTTAGTTATTGAAAAACAATGAAGGTTTATAATGGTAGTTTTAAGATCAAAGCTGTTATGCATTACCTAACTACTATTGGCTGCAGTACCTTTGACATTGGAACGTGTATAGTAGTTGGTTATGAATTCAATAAAGAGAAGAAGAATAAGATTAAAATTAAAACATAATACCATAATTTTAAGTGCACTTGTAAATTTAAAATAATTATTGATTAAAATACAAGACATTTAAATTTTTTATTTCATAATATTATTACTTAAGTTTTATTATAAAATAACGTTTTTATGTTTCGAACACGAATTTTTTTAATCCACCAATTTTCCATAATTGAGTTGCTATATTATGCTGTATTATCATTACTAGAACATATTGGTAGTATATTACCTATATATTTTCCAAATCTATAAAAATGGTACTAAAACATTTTATTTGTTATAATTTATTTTAATTTCATAGACATATTTGAGTGACTTGTTTTCGTAAATATCGTATACTAAATATGATAATATATCATGATAATCAACTGTAAATAATTGTTTTCTTACTAATACTAAAATAATTTAATTCACCACCAAAAATGTTATTCATCCATCGTTTACCAATTTGTTAAAATCATCAAAATGTTCTCAACTAACTGCGATAAACAAACAGACAGAAACGATTGCAGGGGCCCAATGCACGTGGCTCATGCAAAAGAAATTCGGAGTATTTTACAGATGTCTAGCCGTAAATATTTAAATCAGTCCAATCTTTATTGGACATAGACAGTTATCTGGAATTTTCTGTACATTTTTGTATAGTCCATTCCACCGCCATGATATAATTCACATTCAAGCGAAAGAAAGATGAAAATCTACGGGAAAAAAAAATTATTTATGATTTTGTTTTTCTAACTCCACGAGTAAATTGCGTGTGTATAAATCGAATAACACAACGTATACAAATATTATTAATTTTAATAATATTTATGAAATAACTCACATGATGACCAGAACAAGCTCATTTGAATAAATGGCGTTCAAGATATAATTTATTATCGTGTTCGTATAATAATTGCTTATATGCAGATGATATCTTATAGAAAGGATTAACCTAACCGAAATATTCGTAGAAGTGATTATAATAACATATCGTGTAGTTATCGGACGCACAAATGATGACTAGCAGTTGTGATTTAATATATTAATGTATATTCTACATTTTGAGATAATTTATGCAAAAAATAGTTGTACGAAACGTCTAAAAATCAATTTAACCACCGACTAATAGCGGACTTCCTTGAGTGCACGGTTCATGACGTGATATGTTTCAAAATGTCATGTCAATCAATGTGAACATTTGCGGCGGAATTGTGTAAATCATTATTCCAGCACAGTAACTCACGTTCCTCCCTCGTCTCTTATATAGGTACTACAGTTAGCGTTAATTACACGGTTGCGGTGGTACATCGGCGTGCATCATTTTAACCGTATACAAATAACCGGGTAACTGACCCTGAAGTGACATGTTAGATATATTAAATATTTCCATTCGATCCATTCGTCTTATATAACAATATTTTCTGTTCATTTCCATCGGTTATTGTTGAAAACTCTCATAATTCAATACTGTTTATAGAACATCAAATTACTGGCTAATAGCGTACCAAATTCAATTAATTATTTAATTAAGTTGTTATTATATTTCCACGAACGTATTCTAAATAACTGCAACAGTCAATAAAATAGAACAATAATAATTAATATTATACAATATACCCACCACAAACCTAACAGTTTTAGTTTTATTATATAATTCGATTATTACATGTTGCTTTAGTATTTCATTATTTATATTATATATTTTTCATTTTGAAATATTATATGAAATATTACGATGTAATTATACAAATACGCTTATAATATATTATACAAAATACGAAAATATGTATTTTTAAATTGTAAATTGTATAGTAATAAGTAAATTTAGTTTATAATTATTAAACTTAATAATTTTATTGTATTTTCATTTTTCATTCATAAAATGAATTCTTATATTGTATTTTGATTAAAATTCATAATCATATACTTAATGATTTTTATTATATTGTGATATATTATATAATATTTATATAGACATATGTATATAATATATATGTATATGGTAAATATCACTTTAAAAACTCAAATGTTCAAAGAGTTGAATGTAGGTACTAATCTCATGGCGCCGTGGAAGTAATGTGCAAGCGGTTCCCACGGCGTCGTCGATTTAAAAACGGAAAAAAAAGGTACTAATCCCATACTGTAGTAGTAATAATACAATTTTTAGTCCAACGGAAGACGCGCACGAGACAACGAAAGTATATAGGATACTTGGAATATAGTCTTTTAACTTCGTAGTAAAAACGATAATAAATATTAAATAGAAAAGCATTTTCAGCGCAGCTCACTCAGAAAAGGCATTTTCCTGTACTAAAGCGCGGCTTGGCCGACCCCGAGAGAAATCAATGAGATGTAAATGTTATCATTATTGAAATGTGGGGTCGGGCGGAAGCAATGCAAAAACAATGCCCACCCAGTCTTACGGTTAAAATTAAAAAAAAAAAAATTAAAAAAGAATTAGCTACAGCAAGTAAAAGCTGTCATACAAGTAAAACTCTAATCCTTATTCTAATATTTGCAACGTCCATCATACTAATAATACCTAATATAATGTGCATGGGTTTAAAATTTAAATTGTTCAATAAAATATAATAGCTGATTGCTTAAGTTTGGAAAGGCACGCGTGGGTTGGCGGGCGTACTTAATGTTTAGTGTTTTTAGAGACCTTCGAGTTTCTGACGAATACTATAGTAGGTTATACGATTATGTTCTCTTTGCCAACCAATATACTAACATGAGTACCTGTTTCGGGTACTATTTCGAATACTCTTTAAAAGTATTTTATACCTATAAAAAAAACCCTCTGTATTGTTGTGATAATTTTTTCCCCAGTACAATAAATATTTTTCAGGAAATTATTTCAATAGTATACAATATTATGTACATGTTTAATCAACAACTTAATTTTATTTCTATACCTTGAAGTACCTGTATTAACTATTAAAAATTTGTTTCGTTTTATGTAAAATGTTCTTACTCTTTTATTCCCATTTTGTGTCTGTAGGTGCCTATTATTGTAAATTTATAATTGTTTAGTAAAGAAAAAATTGAACCTCCAAATAATTGTATTTTTTAGTAATAGGTACCTATGTGTTTGGTATTTTGGTATACTCATATTTTGTTCTGTGAATATTTTTCAATCTAAAATAATAGATTTTAAAAAATGTCAGCGCACTATTTTTTTTCTCTCTGAGAGCCTCCTCCAAGTTGCAACATTGCAAATTTGAGTTCAGCAGAACCAACCTTGAGTTATTAACTTAATTTTGAATTGTCTTAGAATCAAACTTAAAGTTATAAATATTATCTATGTCCTGATATTAACTTTTTTTATGATACCAACGTATGTACCTAAATATTTTTTGTATTCATTCAAACTTCATGAATATTTTTCCATTTCTATTTGAGTCATCGAATATTTGTTTTGATGAATGATTGATACCTAAGAAGACTATAGGTATTATTAAATTTCTCGAACGATAATTTGGACATTTCGGTGATCATCACTCTTCTCACTCTACATTCCAGTACTGTTCCACGTATTATAATTAAAACTAAAACCATGTTTTCGTGAGATAATTGTATTAAATATATCATGCTAAATGCACAATAAACATACCAACGGTACATTTCGAATAAAACTAATGGCAATAATACATAAATCATAATCAAAATATTATTGAAATAACTATAGTATAATTGTACGACGCATCTTTTTAAAGTTAATATTTATTTTCATTTTTCACTTTGTTTATTCCCACGCTATCCGGCGGGGCTGGTATATTAGTTATTCCTATATTTTTTGCATTGTATATTTGTATATAAAGCGTATACAGAGTCGTATCCAAATGGCGAATGGCGCTTGTATACAAATATACAACTTATAAGGAACAATATAAAGTAAACAATTGAATAGCACCAATAATAATGAAATAAATGAACTGATGTACAACCTGTTTAATTCAACAGTGTAATATTTGAGCTTAATACTGATAATTTCGGCCATGATTGCATAATTTACATTATAATAATTATGCATCAATTTTTGGCTTAAGCCATCAACCTATTTTGTTCAATTGAAAATCATTTATATATAATAGTTACATATATTATACTTTATTATTATATTTATGTGGAAGTTTGTATCAAAACAGGGCACTCCTTAAGAAGTACAAAAACATTTAAAAATTTAAAAATATAGTCTATGAGTTTATTTAAAAATGCCAAAAATCAGGATTTGAATAAACTCATTATAAAAGGAAAAAATGGGGGTGAGCAAGCATGGTGAACCACCCTGTTTATATCATATAGTCTATTTCTACTATATTACGTTAACCAATAATTTTGGTTATTTAATTTTAAAATAATCAGCATTTTAGCTGTACAGCATTTATTATATGGTCGTTAATCATAATGGTACATAATGTATGAAACTTCCGAATTACCTATATTTAATTACTTATAAGTGGGTGTGTGCGTGTTGTATAGGTTCGATAGTCGAGAAAATATTATCTATTTTCATCAAGTTGTAAGTTGTATAACTTATAAGATATGATGTAATATAATATAATCATACAATATATTATATTAATGAATTATGTTTTAAGATCATGTCAGCAGGGAAAGAGTTTACCGAACATTACACGATAGAGACACAGGTTGAGAAACGTCAAAGAGATTTGGCAAATATTGGTCCGTCGTTAAGTTCATGTTTATTTATTTTAAGAGAAAAATACTGTAACTTCCAAGGTTTGTTAACTCAGATAAAATATATTTACAAATATTATTACATTATTTAAATAGTATGCACACGTTTTATTATGTATAAAGGTGCCATACAGAGAACACAAAATGGTTATATAAAAATAATAAAATAAGAATAAATATTTTAACGAAGTATTATATAGTAATAATATTATAATATAAGAAATAAGTCTAATTTATAAATGTTAATAAAATATTTCGTAAACAGCTGAATAGCATGAATGCATCGTCCTAACAAAGTGGAAATCAGAATTTCGATTGCAGCCCGATTCTAAATGGTAGTAGCTTCGTAGATAACTAATATGTGACCACTGTTATTTATTTTAGAATTTGTAACTTTTATCGTTTAACGTTTATCCTGAAAACACAATTTTAAATGAGGTTGTTACAGCAGCGTCGATATCTGGCACCCACTAACTTGGAAAATCATGTCATCCTACCACTTACATTTCAAATTTGAGTTATCAGAAAAAAGGCTAAGTTACAAATTCTAAAATTGTGGTTAAAATGGTCATAACTCAGTTTAAAAAAAATATGATTGGTTCACAATAAAAAATTTGATTTATGATTCCAAGATAATTAGTGTTAACTCACATTATAATAAGTATCCATTTTTTTCAAAACCTTACACATATTAGAACAGAAGTTTGATATATTAAAACTGAATAAAAAAATTGAATAATCATTGATTTTCAAAAAATAAACATGTTAGTTAAGTGTTATAAATTATAAGTTATAACAGTTTGAATGGGATTTTCTTTCGAAGTGTTCAGAATTTGGAGTTAGGTTCGTCAATTGTATCTAGTAAACATTTAAATTAAGGTACTATAATCAGATGATGATGAAACCAAAATCTAACATAACAATTTATAGTTAAAATGAAACATTTTTAAATTTTTCACAAATATATTTAAAAAAATATTGTGAATCAATTATAAAGCCTTAAAAATATAAAAATAATGTTGTAAAAGTTAAATAAAAATAGTTAAGTAAAATTAATTTTGGTTGAATAAACACTATCAGATCTAGAATAAAATATAAATGCTTTTTTAATTGAATTAGAAAATTATATGCAGTCATAAATCAATGTATACAGCAGTGAAGATTTAATAGGTATATTGTTTGTGATATTTAATATTTACATATATTAACTTTAAACTTGGACAAAGGAAAAATAGTGGAATTAAATTAGCATTTATGTCTACATTAATTGTTGATTGTGTAGATAAATGTATCCCATTATCATATAATTAGATAGATGGATCAATATTTTCTGTGTTAAATACATTTATTGAAGACAAATTTCCCAATACATTTGAAGTGGTGTTCTGTTGTATAAGTTAGTTAATTAAGTGAAATATTAATATGCTCTACTAAAAATATTATAAAAACATATAAATATAATTTAAAATGTACTGGACAGACTGTATAGCCACACAAATATTATATGGACATTCGTGTGAGTATAGACAAATAAATTGAATTAATAGTAATATTATTACCACTGATGAATACCTGCAACAAACTCAAATATGTAATTGCGATCAAACAGTCAACAAATTAAAAATAAATAATGATTTGCAAAATAAATCATTTACTGATTTATATGCTGCAGTATTTTATAGGTGCACAATCTAAAGCGAGTAAACATGTTTACAAATGCATGTTGGTGTAAATATATTTTAAAAAAATGTCCAAGTAATTAAACTGTTGAATTAACAAAATAAACAAATGACATTTAAAGGTTTGATTTTATTCAATGAAACACCAGAGTTGTTTAAATAAATTTAAATATTTTAAAATATTAATCAAAACCATATTTGTTATAAAATTAATTTTCTACACAAACATTGGATTTAATAAATGAATTAAAAACTTTTTATAAAACTTTATAAAAGTAGAACAATAAGATACTCTTGTAGTTATATAGTATTTAATTTTGTTATAAGTATGCATTTTAAATGATTTGAGGTGTGTTTAAAGAAGTATAAGCTATTAAAAAATGTGTTTTACGATAACTGTTGATCAATAACATAATAAATTATCAACATATTATCAACCAAATAAATAACTTAAATTGCATCAACAAATATTCGTCCAAAAATATCATTAATATGAATAGATACATAAAGCTTTAAAACTATCCAAATTTTAAAATATATTTTATACATTTATATTAAAGAACAAAATGTATAGTCTACTTCTCTACTATACTAATATTAAACCTAATTTAAATAATTCATTTAAGAGGGTACCTATACGTATTAGTTATTAATTAACTGCTACATTTACTGCATCAGGTCATACAACTGAAATTATTCTAAATTATATTATTTTATGATATTTATTTCAAATCACCGACTTTATGTAGGTATTTAAAGAATAATAAATCTTAATTGTTATATTTTATAATTATAAATAATGTTTAGTATAATAGTGAAATATATTCAATTAAACCACTGTGAAAATATCCAAGATATGATAACAAATTAAACGATATACCTACATATATTATTATTATATTAGTACATTTTAAATATTTTAGTTCAAATTCTGAAATCGTGGTCCTCCGAACAAACTTATTCAGTAAGGAACATCATCTTCTTGAAAAATAAATAAACTAATGAATAAAAAAATGAAAATTAACTTACAAATCTTACAATAGTTATTGGGAGATCTAATTGATACTTTGAATATGAGATACGACGAAGGAAAATTATAAGTTATAACCAGATTAATATTTTTAATACTTCAAGAATATATTGTAAAATTATCATATATATATATATGTATAGGTAGGTATATAAATGTAACTTTGTTATTATAATTGTACTTATCTAAAATAAAAGTTCTTTGAATGTAACTGAATAAAATACAAAAGTAATTTTATTTTCCATGATTCAGTTAGTCATTTCAACAATAATTATACTATTAGGTAGGTACTAACCTTTTGTATCGTAATTTATTAAATCTTTATACTTTGTGCATAAAGTAATAACTATATAGAACATGTTAAAAGCAGTCGATTGGTTAAAATTATTACTTTAAAAGCGATGCAGGTACAAGGGAAGTAATGGTTGAATAGCTTTCATTAGAGTTCTAAAAAAAATGTAATTTAGCGTAAAACACTCAATGATGTCACTATTAATTTAATGGTATTAAATATTAACTTATAATTTATTTATGTTTGGCAGATATTATATCATGTATATACTACCTGTGTAATTTATTTTTATATAAAGTACGAATAATTATTAAAACTTATACTGCACACTTTACTCTGAATGACGAGTAATCTTTTGATTAGGCTAGCACATATTATTAGAAACGTTTATTGTACCTTTAATGTTTGAAATAGTAAATACCCTTCCAACGATAATCAAAAAACTGTTATTGCGTCACTGATTATTAGTGATTATTTTTAAGTATTGATCATTATTAACATAAGGCTCTTGTTGTATTTTACTTTTTAATAGGTTTGTAGAAAGTAACTATTTATCTTACTCAATTCCTAAGACGATAATTATGATTAGATATATTTTTCGAAGAATAATACACTATAATATTATGTCTTTATCTACGGTTTATTCTCAAATTATTATATAAATGCAGATGCCCTTTATAGTTTATAGGTACCATAAGAGACCATGAAATATATGTCTTTGAATTATATATTTATTAAAGTAGCATGTAAAACAGTTTGTAATATTTTAACTTACACAATTAATGACAATTCCCTTTTTTACTCGAGAAATAAAAATAAAATGAATTTCAAATTTTGAATTTTGAATTTTGAACCTAAATAGATGGTATTATAATACATTACAATAGTACTTCGAAATTACAATAAACTTAAAATGTACATAATTAAGTTCAATTACCTAATTAGTTACCGTAAATTACTTTTAAATAATATAATTAAAATAGGAGATGCATAAAATGAATTGTATACACACACTTTGTTAGATATGTAAAGGAATGTCAAACAACAATTTAATTGGGATTTTACGTAAAATACAACACTGTACCTACGTTTGTGACATTAACAACGTTTTCTTAATGAATACTTAACAAATGTATCTACCAATTAATTTAACTTCAGAAATATAATTAAAAAGCATACACATAATTAAAGCACGTACACTATAATAATAGGTTCTTGGATATTATATAATTCCAATTTATTTAATTTTTAATTCAATTTGAGCAAAACTGCACGTTTTATATTTCATTCGTAAGTATAATTAGTTATTACTTATTGCTCTCTGTGTACTTGCTATATTTACGAGTTTTAACTGACTGCTATCAATTTTTGCTGAATGTATGGAGAAGATCTTACGGATAGCCCCGAGGGCCAAAAAACCTTGAAAATATCCGGGACTGGTAATATCACTTAGACTTGGATATAAATTATCCATAATAATCATTATTATACATGAACGGTTCCCTACCTCGTTTGAAATCGCCTATATGACTATAATCACTTTATTATATATAAAAGACCGAAAGTCACACTAAAGTTAGTAGTTACAGTTTACGATCAGTCTGGACATCAGCATAACTGCGCGAAAAAATTATCATCATGAACTCTTCATTTTACGTAAGCGTTGTTTTTTTTATGAACGATTTCTTAAAATCAACTATAAGTCCTTTCAACTGTGAAAATACTGAACCTATTTCGTTTTTTTTTCATCGTAGGTAGTTTTGGCGGTTGTATTGGTAGCTGTGGCGATAGCCGACGACGCCAGAAGTAAAAAAGAAGCCATTTACAATCCTTATGGTCAAATCACAGGTAAACAATGTGTCACTATTACATTATAATATAAATAAATTGAAGAGAAAAAAAATCTAAATGTATTCACATCTTTCAACCTGAATGGCTAAACTTTGTTCGTAATATAATTCAATACAATATACAATGTCACTTATTACATTATATTATAATACGTAGGGTTGTAATATTAGGTACGTACGCATAGGATTAACCCATCTGAATGTATATTAAAAACCAAACTCGGGAAAACGGAAAAAGAAATGCTAAAGTGTACTTATACAATTTTAGTTTTTCAAATATATATCTTATTTATTTAATTTAATAATTTCAATAAATTATAGTTTTAATGCTATGGTTTTTTCTAAACGCATCGTGACCGATGCTACAAGAGTCTAACCATAATATAACATTATACACTCTGTCCCAAAATGTTTATATTCCTTTCCATGACTTTTTTTTGTTTATATTTTTAAAATACGATGAATATTTGCTGGCTTATTTTCTAAAATACAATTTAGAAAAAATAATTTGAGTTTCTTAAAAATTGTAATTAGATAGCTTAGAACTAGTTATCTACTCATATGTTTGAAAAAAATAGGTACATAGCAAATAATATATAATTCTTGGGAACTTGAATAGGTGTGTATTTAGAATTAATGATGAGATGAAACAAGGAAATCACAATGAAGTTAAAAATTAAAACTAAAGACATTTTTATTTTATTTTATTTATTAAAAAAAACAATAACATCGATTTTAATATATATATTTATTATATCTACTACATAAATTATCTAAAAATATTATTATTTATATTTTAACCTATTTATTGTGATTATGATGACAAAATAGTTTTGTAGATATTTAACAAGTCAAAATGATTATTGTTAGTAACATAGTTTGAAGAATATTTAGTAAAAACATGTAACTTCAATAATTGATAAATTCAATACACTTTAATGCTTAGTTAATATTTTATTTTATTCAATACCATTGTATCATATACAGATGGATATATAAGTACATTTTTATACATATGTGTGTTATAATTTAGGACAGTGGTGGTGTTTAGAATGACAATCACCCCTCACCTTTTAGGTTGGACTTGGTTAATTCCTGTTAGTATGTAAATTGAAAAAAATATTAAAAATGATAATTTAGAGAACTTATTAACAGTTATAATTAAAAAAGTTTTGAAATACAATTGTAAGTAAATATATATAAATATATATATCAAACGTAAGTATGTTTGGACAATATATTTTGGCAGTAGGATTGTATGATAATTTTAGTGCTAGTGTACTGGATTCCCCCACTCCCAGGCCATTGCTTTGTGTCAAAACCACTTCACAAGTTTGATGACGTTCGACTAAATAGGCACATACTCATAAATTATTACCACTCTTTGGTTTTTTTTTTTTTTTTGGTCGATTCGGAAGTCAGCTAGCGGTGATTTTATTTCTTTTAATAGAACCGTTACTCTTTTCTGACAATATAAAATTGCACGTGTGGTGAAACTATATTGGATCCTGCAATATAGGTACCTACTTCTCGCTCAATTTTTATAATACAATAAAATAACATTGCGGAAATTCGTTTTATCGTCTACGTTAACGATCGCACCGATATAGAACGGTACGTAGTTTAATATAATAATGTCGTTTGTCGTTCGAGCCCGTAATAGCGTAACGCGCGGTGAGATGTGTTACACTTACACGTTTCAAAAAATAGATCGGACCATGACAGTTCAATGATCATTAATACTACAAGCTAGTAGAAATCGACTATGACGGCATCTGAGGGATCAGACCGTGTGGTTAAATAATAAATTGTAAACTGTCTTATGCTCAAACAAAAAATAAACCGTCTTACCTGAAATTAGTTTTATGCGCCAAACAAAATCGAAAACATCATCAAATTGCAAATTAGAATTTACTCTGAAAAGCAAAAATAATCTTCACCTACTTGTGGATTTTTAACCAAACTCGTTTATGAAAAACGAATTTAAAAAAACTAAATATCATATTTTTATACTATATTTATTACCTATTTAGGGTAAAATATTTAAATTGGTGTTATCAAAAAGTGGTTTACAGTTTTAAATTATAAATATATTGTACGTGCACTGTTCGGAATTTAGAATGCTTATACATTCTAAACGAATTATGTGCCAGATGCTCTCAAAAAGCCATAGAGATCAATACGATTTAACGATTCTCGACGTCATATGAACGACTTGAAATCTTGAACTCGATATTTTTGTGTTACAGATGCCAACAAGTATTTAGCTACCGCCGGATACAATAATTACAACAACTATCAACAAGTGCCTTACAACAATTATCAACCGGCGGCGTATTCGGCGTACAACCAACAGTACTACCAACAACAACAGCCGCACCAGCGTGTCGGTGGTTATCCGTACAACGGCGACATTGCAACAGGCTACAACCACCAACAGCACTACAACCAGTACAACAACTACCCGTACAGCGGTTACCAGCAGTACAGCGGCTACCAACAGTACCCGTACAACGGTAACCAACAGTACCAGTACACCAGTAACCAGCAGTACGGCGCTTACCAGCAACAGTACCCGTACAACGGTTACCAAAACGCGTACGGCTACCAACAGAATCCGTTCGGCTACAACAGCGCGTACAACTTCAATCATGTTCTCCGACAGGCGCCCGCTTACCCGAGTTCCGGTGCTCAGGCCATCAGCCCACCGGTGCCACATCCGTTCTATCACGTACAAGGGACGTATTACCCGACCACGACCGAAGTTAACAAACCACCTGCGGCCGTTGTCACAGAAGGACCGAAAAAAACATACAAATGAAAAGATCGAAAAACTTCCGGATAGTATGATGTCACATGTTATTATAATGGTATCATTATAAGAAAATGCTAAGAAATGGAAAAAAAACATTACACAAATTATGTAAAACCACGCCACGATATTATTATAATTATTATTATTATTAATATGCACTTACAAAATAAATAAATCACTTACAGAACAAAACCTAATGCAGCGTGATCATTTCAAATTAATTTGTTTACAAAAAAAAAAAAACCTAAGACATAGTTACATAACATTTTTATTTATTTATAACGATTGTTTTTAACATCAGACCCATTAATCACTCCTGGCCATAATTGCCAATAAAAAAAGATTTGAGCCATTTTAAATAATATTTAAAGTAATCCAATAAGAGTTTTAACTAGATCCACAAAATAAATTGTTTAAAATCATCATGCTCAGGTGATAAAATATATGTATAGTGTAGGGAAATACGTTAAATATCTTGTTGAGAGTTATAGGTAAACGAGTTTTATATTTTGTATACCTACTATGTACTAATACAGTTAAAATATTTAAATCTATTCCAGCCAAATTCATCATTAAACATAACAAAATAAACTGAATCTTATTTTATAAACTATAATTGAAAAATGTTCCAACCGTTTTGATCGTTTCGATGAAATCATCTGTCATTGAATATAAAAATGTTGTTCTTTAAATGTTATGTGTTCTATGGACGTTTAAAGTTCAAGTTTTGTTGAATAGTCAAATAAGATTTGCGTCTACCAAAAGATCATAGATACAAATATAATTATACACATAATTCAATAATTCTGATTAAAACTTTGATTGCTAATTTGATTAATTTTTTCTTTTATAAAAAGTTGCATTTCACACTTTAAAGTTTTTCAATTGATTTTATTTTACTTTCATCGGGGACCTCTTCATCAAAAGGTTCACTCATTTCGGCTAACCTGTGCTCTTCTACATCATCTTCAACTTCTTGGTGAAACGGTCTTTCGGTCTCAATTTCTACATCTTCGTGATCTAGATTTTCTGCGACATCATAATTATTACTTGGCTTAATCAATTTCACCGGAATCTGTGACCCATAATAGTAGTTCATGGCTGTAGGTATAGGGGCATAATATAATAATCGTTTATGATGTGGTTTCTTCGGGTGGTGACAGTGCTCTTTTTTTGGTTTTTTTTTTGGTTTTTTTGGTTTATGTTTTTTATGAACTTTAGGACCACATGGCTTACATGGTTTGTGTTTTGGCATTGAAGGGTGATGAGGTTTATGTGGATGCAGTGGCTTATGTGGATGTGGAGGCTTATGTGGATGCAGTGGCTTATGTGGAAGAAGTGGCTTATGCGGATGATGTGGTTTGTGTGGATGGTGATGGTTGCGAGTTATCCAATGGAAAGGTACTTGACGGGCTATTAATAAAGGATGGTGCCGATTTCTGACAACTATACTCAAATCTCTCATAGGTCGTATGATTCTCATAGGAGGACGGCCTTGTTGATCACTTATTGGATCTAATGCTTTGTTACGTTCTTTTGGTTTCAACGTCATTATTGACACCTCTTTTACTTTTTTAACTTGCTCAAAATCTTCATTTCCATCTTCGGGATCTTCATTTTTTTCGGGTTCATTAAGCCTTTCTAATGAATCCATTTCTTCATGTTCGTTTAGCTGTTCTGGTTTTTCTGGTTCTCCGTAATCATCAATTTCAGGTTCATGGATCTGTTTTGCCATTGATTTCGATGAACTTGTAGGCATCCATACGTCAGATACCTCAGATTTAAATTCATCTGGTGAATCTACTTCTGGTCCTTGAAGTCCATAACTTCGAGAGCTGAGATCGTCTTGAGTGTCAATTGAACTTGTAGGTAAATTCCTGTTTGTACTATTTTGTTTAGTGTGCTCATCGTTTAATCTTCGACCGCACGCTAGTGCCGATAACCAGAATAAAGCCAACTGAAAAACATGTCAACGTGATATTTATGATAGATAGGTATATCTAATAAGTAAGTAAACACTAAAGAGTATTACAAATAATCTCACAAAGATTACAACAGAATAAATGTTGTTCCGTGTTGTTGAAAAACAAATTATAATTTCTAGACAAATACTGAGTAAGATGTTAATTTAAAAAGTGCTCCATTTTTTCAATTTTAAAATTAATTGTAAAATATTTAAAATATTAGGTATAGATCACTTTTGGAGAGTAAAAATGCTCAATCATATAAAACCATATAAAAATAAAAAATGACTATGAAAACTAGCTAGGTATTGTGTAATACGTTAAATGGATCGCTTTTTATATTATAATGATAATAATTGTTAGCATTCAATAGGTACAGTGATATTAATTCCATTGTTCGATTATAGCAATAATTGAAAACATTTCCATATCGATTTTATAAAGTTATTCAAATAAAATGTTCAGCAAGAAAATGAATCCTCGCTTAAGTAGTATTTGCATTTAACGTACCTATAAGTATTTCTATTAAAACCAGTTACGTAATTATTTTAAATCTACCGTATACGTATGATAAATCTATAAATCTATTATCCCATAATATTTTACCATTCAATAAAAAAAATCGGATTTTATTATTCAAATAAAGCCGCGGAAAAATGTATACATTAGAATTAACGATTAACAATAATAACATCAATAATACATTATGATAAGTAGTACGTTTTTTTAGGAAAATATATACATTATATTTATTTTCTATTAGAACATAGTTTTATAAAATTATTATAAGTACTTATTCGTAAGGGTATTTTGAAAACAATGAATTGATCATTATCATAATAACATGATTCATACAGTTACATACAAAATCTAAATATTTTTATTTATACTTACCAATCTTTTTGTATCCATCGTCATGTGCGGTATTCATGACGACAATTCGATTTCGACTCGGATGCACATGATGCTTTTGACACAAACACCGTTTGTAAACTGTCATTTTGATCAACGAATAAATCCTCAACATATGCGGGTTATATTCCACCTCCACCGCACGAAATGAACCGTGTCACACTAATTGTACAAAGTTTTGGTTTTCGGTTTTGGTTTGTTTTTACACACGCATTTCCCAATATTATGTCACGTTATCGGTCGCTCGATATCGTGACTACGACGTTTTGGTTGTTTTTATTCTTGTGTAGGAAAAAAAAACCAATAACAGGTGATGTAACTCAGTAGCGCTGGTAATCGGAACGAAATGGCGATCGTTTTAATTACAGGAAGTTGTGAAATCGTTCACTGGACGATGGTGTGAAAATAAGGGCACGTTTACGGTGGAGAATCATTTACCAGAATATAGTAGGTACCTGGTTTCAGGTCACGGTCAACAGTGGATATTCACTTGGGTAACGTGGCCGGTTAACTGTGAAAACGAGAGACTTAAAAGAAAACTGAAATCAATACAGGACGGTCATTAGTAGTTACAGAATACCAATTAATATTTAATGGTGTGCACTAGTAGATGTTTGAATGGAAACGAAGATTTTGAGTTTCCACAATATTATTTTTATACTGACGCCATAAATGACATGAACATTGAACAAACACACTTTATGCATTTGTACATATGGCTTTTTTTCTTATCGAATCCATTTACGCAATGAACACTACCGCCCCTTCTTAAAAAATACTTATGAATATAGAGTACTCAGTTCAACTGTAAAATATATACTTAAAAGTGAATAAAAGCACGACAACTTTAAACTTATAAAACGTTTTTTACCATAAATGCATACGAATTGAAGCAAACAAAAAATAAACATTTTTATAGGATCGAAACTTTTGTAATTTAACTTATTTTTAATGTATAATATTCATTCATACACTAACACCAAAAAATCCTAAAAAAAAAATGAAAACACCATGATTATTATATAAGATATATTTTTTATATAGACTTAAATATTATGGATGCATACGTATGAGTGTCATAATATTATGTGTATGTATATTGTATGTATACGGTGTACATGTATGATGCATTTATGGATATATTTTATGTATGTTTTTTTTTTTATTTCAAAGCAAATCAAAAATCAACATACTATCGACGAGTGTTGACTTTCTTTTAATTTTAAATAGTACCTAATTCCTATTATTTCAACCTAGGTTTAGGTAGCTTAATATTTTTAATAATATTTTAATGTTTGCCATTTTTAATGATGTCAATATTGTATGATTTAAAATTGTATTGATTATATCTAATGAACTGTCACGTTTAAACATCCACTTTAGAAGCTTTTTAAGTTTCAGTGTTTATTCTGTGTATGTATATTTAGTAGATATACAAATATATATATTCATTATGCCATTTTTTGAATTTAGATAAGTGATCTCGGGTTCCAGTTCATACTTAGACAATAATTCATAATTAAATATCAAATCGATAAGTGTTCAATTGAGGTTGAAAATGTACGTCATTCGTCATTGATTCTTTCTATTTTATAAACTAAAGCTTAGTTACTTCAGTATATTTATAATTGAAGTATCATTATATCATATTATGCATCTATTTGATGTGTATAATACATAATATGCATAATATTGCGTTTGTATTCACAAAACATTCATAATATTTGCATCATAATATAATATATTGTATTTGTGATCTATGGTTAAAATTATTTTGAAACGAAATAATTCAAAATGGTCATATCATCGTAGAGACCATTTGTCTCATTAGTCATTACTACTTAAAAAAGTACACGAATATAATCTATTTATATAAATATATCAAGTTAACACTTCATTGAAAATAAAAAATAATTATTCATGAAATTAATACCCCTTCAAAATTGATTTTATTTCATAAGAATTAAAGAACTGGGTGAAAGACGTTTTCAAATCTTTACAACACCAATCTCATTAACATTTGTGGTGATTTATTATTATTAGCTAACCCACAGAAATTTGCGGTTTAACTGAATTGTGTGTTGGTTTAGGCTAGGGATACTGCGGTATGTTCATGTGATCGGAATGTTTTACACTCGTCATTTATTTGTTTTCCGGTATGAAAAAAAATTCAACTCACAATAGGTATTCTAACGATATTAAATCAATATTATCGTACTTTTCTTGATACATTAATAATTACGAAGACATTTAAAAAAATAAAAATAATATATTCTTACCTATTAAATTGCGAATAGAAAATAAATAATAGTAATCAGGATCAGAAATAATAACACAATAGAACATAGCTTCAATCATTTCTTTCAGCATGTATAGACAAATAAATAGGTATATTAATAGTATGTACGGCATAGGTTCTCAAACTTTTTATTGTATACCCCATTTTGGAAATTTTTTAAAATTTGGAGACCCACAATAATATGAATGACCCTTTTTTTGCTTATTGGTGGGTCAGTGCTTACAATAAAAAATGAATATTAAAAAATATAATTTTTTTTATGTTTTTAGAGATTCTATTTTTATTTCATAAAAATCGAGAGGTTTATTCTTCATGGATGGTTCGTATCAATATGTCGATGTAGTTTGTTCAGTCACATACTCTCATTTGCAAGTATATATCCACAAATAACTAGGGCTTCAAAACGATTTTATTTATTCAAATAACTTTTAAACCTAAAACATTTAACCGCATAAGTTGAATAACGTTTAAATTCTTTATAACGTTAAAAAGTCAATCGATCATAAAGTTTAATATTCCTATATCAGTAAATGGTATTATTAATTTTTTGATTTAAGCCCTGCAAATAACACATTGTGGTCGTAGATGTTCTTCGACGAAAATCCTATTTGAAAAAATGTTCAGAACAATATATAATAATATATATAAAGGTTTTTTTTATTTGACTGAGAAGAACTTGTTGAAGGCTCATCATAATTTAATTTTCATTTTTTAACTGTTGACACAGATATTGTCTCTGTTTCTTCTTAAGTTTGAGTTATTGACTTTTTATTTAACCTTTTGTCCATACTTGTACAAAATTACAAAAAAATCGAATTTATTTGAAGAAAAGTTATATAAAACTGCGTTCATGTATCGTATTCGATGTGCTGTGTGTTACTGAAAAGTGAAAATAATCAATAGTCTTGAACGTCATACAGGTATCTACTAATTTGTTTCAAATTCATCGCTATCTTTTCAATAACTATTAATCTGGTTGCGTCGTTTTGACACGGCCACAGTAAACTCGAAATCGTCGTCGCACCCTCGCAGATAAAGATTGACAATAAAACTGAATTTGAACATCAACGAAAAATAATAGATGAATTAAAAAATGTGTTATATAAAAAATATTACTCGACCCACCAAAAATATTATCTCGAATCACTTTTGTGCCGGGACCCACAGTTTGGGAACCTCTGATAAATAGCATATTAGTATATTACTATATTAATAGTATAACTTTATAAAATAAATTATTTTGTCTCAATAATTGTATTATACAAATACTATTATGCTTAGGTAGGTATATAATTATAATAAGATTATGATAAACGTAATGATATAATTTAATACAAAGAAATACAAAATAATTTTAATTTTATATTATAATCAGGGAGGATTGATGAATGAATTGATTTTACAATTACATATGTATTTTTCTTTAATTTTTTTTTATGTGTCTTTCATTACCATTTTGGACAGTAAAAATGTTTCGATTTTCTTCAACGGCATATTTCGTGATAGGAAAATGAATTTAGTTGGTATTTTGGGGGATAGACTAAAGAAGTAAAAAATTCTCGATATTTTTCAAAAACGTCAAGAAAAACAAACAATTATGGAAAAACTGGGAATTTAAAACAAAATGATTTAAAAAAAATCAATGGTGTCGACATAATTTGATATATTTGCATCGATTGACACTACTATTTACTATTTAAGTCTAAATATTTGAAAAATAAGTACTTCAAATGTTTATTTAAAGAGATTATCTTAAATATAATTTTTGGTTTATTATGAATTGGATCGAATTTAATAATTTAACAATCAAAAATTATTGATCGAAAATATTTAAAATAACTATACATGTGATTTTAATGGCTGAGATGTTTCCATAGTATAACTATGTTCATTGTTCTATTATGATTAAAAACAATAACCTTACTCCAACTTTATATACTTGACTTTTCGTTCATGTGTAGGTAAGACACTAAGACATGCAAAAAACTCTTATTACAATAATATACTATGTATAAACAATTTAAACTCTTTGTTGCCAATGGTCATAAAAAAAATATATATATATATACATTTATATGGAGTAAATGGATATATCATTGAAGCAAAATAAAAATAAATTTGAAAAATTCATCATTGTGAAACCAATACCTTAATCGTTCTTCTAAGAATATAATACATAACTGATTTAATTTCTCCAGAAATGTTTGAAAGTGTATTCTATGTTTATACGCAGAAAAAAAATTTGAAATAAAAACACGGTCTTTAATCATCACAAATTGAGCCAAGTGTTTCTATATTTGAATATTTAAATTAAGTTGTATAATGTATATTGTATATTATAAATAATGTTATTATATCAGCTTGTATAATCATTTTTAGATTTTAAAAATATTTGAATAAAACATCATTTCTTACACTTTTCTAAATAAATACAATTTTTACTTATTAGCTATTCAAATATTTCATGTCTATTAATCAAATAAATTTACCATTCTTTATACATTTTAAAAATGTAATGGTAATCTCGTATATTGCGTGAGAAATAAACATGAACAATAAATTATAATATTACCTATACGGTAATATATGTACATAATATATTAATATATACCTACTATATAGGTATAAACCTATAATTTAAAAATAAGTAAAATTCACCCGCAATTTAAGCAATGTAAATTGTACGACAAACAAATTACAATTGAAAATAGAAAAAAAACCTATGAAGTAGTTATAGATGTGAGTTGTAACTATGTATTATAACATTTACTAATGCACTTATTACAGTAGTATACACGGAAACTAATCTTTTATGCATTACGTATAGGGACAGGAAAACATAATAATTTATTTTTCTAGGGCTATAATATAATGCCGGGTTAAAATTTTACAAACTTTCGATTTAGGTTAAATGTATAATAGAGTATATTGTGAACTATTTTAAATTTTAACATATTCTTTAATAATATAGTTATGATGTAGTTATGTTTTTCTTACGCGAAAAATGTATGTCAACGAGAATATTAAGAAGTGGAAGTTCAAAATTTCTATTTCATTTACAAAATAAAATAATTGTTAAAATTGTAAAATAATTGTAAAATTGTAAAATAATGTTTTTTTTTGTGATACACTAAATTACTAATATTAGTAATATTCAGTATTTATGAGACAATTCATAGTAACTATTTAGTTCTAGTTTCGAGATACAAAGATACAATTATTGTACACAGGTTCCACCTCAAATTTATAAAATGCAACGTATTTTAGCACAATTCATTAAAAAAATATATCATCAAGAATCCATGAATACGATTAAAATTAAATAAAAATACCATTTTTATGATATTTTTACAGTGACATTTTTTTTTCTTGATTTATATAGAAAAATGTATGAAGAGTACGGAAAAATTCAAAAAAAAAAATACACGATACTATAATATTATAGTTATTACTTATTGTATATTTATCGAATAAATTCACATTTCACAATAGTTTGACATAATATTATTTATGAGAAGGAGACAATCATAATATTAAATATACTGATAAAATCCGATTTATGAAATCCGGAAAGTAAATATAAAGTAATCTTTACTATTCTCGGATACACAACGAACGAAATTTATTAAATTGCAGCGAATGGTTTTACGGTTGAACGAACAAATAACAACAAATTCAATCTCACGCGAGTAATTTTACGCCAGGTGCTATAAAGACATAATATTATATTGTATAGAAATTTAGAAGAAAAAAAAAGTGACAGGATAAGACAGTTTAGAAAATATTAAAATATTTTGATTGGTAACAAGTTGTTTCAAAAAATAAAAATAAAAAACATACCTATCGCGGTGGTAACTGACGATTTTTTTCAATGAGACGCTGCACATATAAAAATGAAACCTTCTTAATATATTGCATAATATTATAATAGTCCTCTACACTTTAATAATATAATATTATACGTACATGTGGAATGTCTGTATCTAAATGATGATCATAAACTTGACTCACGGCGTATGATATTGTTTTGGAACCATCTGGTGGGCGCCACTACCGGCGTGTGAATACTAAATGAGTGACAAAGAAAATCAAACGGCGATCTCGTGAAGCAAAAACAAACCGGAAAACGTGTTCCGGTAACGATGAAATCGCGACGCAACGATAACGACAATGACGATAAAAATATGCTGTACAAAATATTATTATCGTATATTTGGGTCTTGAAAACCTTACTCGGATGAACGAGAACGATCAATCGAATTGGCCAACGAACCGTTTCGGGCGCATCGAACGGCATTGGGATCGTGTAGTACCAAATCTACGCAGGTACACTAAGCCGAGACCTTGAGCGCGTTTTCACCGAGCCTGTGTCGAGGGCACTTCCGGTCTCGGTGTCGGATAAATATCCGACATTCCGGAGGATTTCAATCAAGTCACTCGAGTCACCGCAATGATGTTCCAGTGGATCGCTGCTCTTCTGATCGTCGGATCCGGCGCGTCCACCGCGTTCGTCCACTCCACCAACCAGCAGTCCAACCATCAGTCCAACCATCAATCAGAGTCTAGTTACAGCAGCAGTTCTTCACGTGAGTTTTGGATATTTCCGAACAAATTTTAAGTCCAGCAATGTATTATTGTTATTATTTACACGTACATTTTTCCTCAAACGACTCTCATCGTGGACAGCCGCGTTTCCGTCATCAGCTGTTGTAGAACGCTTTGATTTCAATTAATGCCGCCACTCCCTTTAGTCTTTACTAAAGAATTAATATTATTCTTGCGTGACTAATTATAATCCACTTAAGTTTAGCCCTTAGAATATTCATTAAATTTCCATAAACACCCTTAATGCTTGGTAAAACCTCTTTATAGCATAGACAAAAAAAAATACCGAATAAGATAAACCTAAATATACAATATTATAAAGACCAACGTTTCAGATTTATTATCCACATTCTATAACAAAAAATATTCACATACTCGACTGTGCTTTTATCAAATAAATAATGATTTTAATTTTATAAAATACCGATCTATTGTTTTTATTTTATTTTGATACAAACATGTGCAACTGTAAGTAAAGTTTGTAAACGTTTTAAAAAGTGCTTACATATTAGTGCAAAATGCTAATTATATTATGAATACTTGATATATAATATTAACACACCTATGAACATTTGGTACGAATTAATTTGAATTGTACTCAAAAGTTCTGAGAAGTAATATTATTTGCATACCTTATTAGTTATTAGTTACTCTACCAGTTATAATTTTGTGAGTCCTTAGTTGTTAATTTAATACAGAATATAATAAATCCTGACAATTTATGTTTTAATTGCAGATAACGGTGGTCATTCATATAGTTACATCAGCCAATCAGCCCACGGCCCAGGTTATAGTTACAGTTACAGTCACTCCAATGGCGGATCACCATTATTCTTACCAGAATACGCTTCTGGATATCATTCATACACCCCCCTATTCATTCCATCAATCGATTTTGATTTTGACTTTGATTTGGATGATGATCTAGATACTGATTTAGATTTCTATATTGATACAGACTTGGATTTAGACATAGATTTGGATTTTCCGGGCATTGAATACGGACTCGGTTATGTTGGAAAATATGGACACTGGTTTAGAAAGCCAAAATACGGAATTTCCAAGTTGTACAGCAGTATCGATCTAGATTTTTTGAACTATGGAGGAAACTACGGATACGATCATTTAGGACCATTACATTATGGATCATTTAATATTTACAAATAAATATATTAGTCAAAATAGTAAATTCAACTATTTATTTATAATTAGTATCTATTTAATAATTTATTTATTATAATAACATGTCATTTAGCATACGATCTTACCCTTTCGTTAACATATATAGAGTTTAAGAATTCAATTAGTATCTAGTCCATGGCTTAATAGACATTATAGTGGCTTCAGGATTGAAATAACCACTTATTTACAAACAAGACTTTAAGTAAATTTGTATTGTTTAATTATATACTTTACCGTAAGACAGTAGGAATTCATTATATTTGTGCAACTAATATTATAATAGGTATATTATACTACTTATATTTGTATGTCATGCAATAAATAGAATGTATAATGTTTGAAAATAATTTTGTAATTGAATCCATTGTGAAATCAAATAATATGAATAAGAACATTGACAATCAGAATGCGGTCACATGAAATAAATCATCTCGCGTATCGGAATTTTTAACTGTGTTGGTACTGCGTTAATAGATTAATAATATGTAAATCTAAAATATAGTACAATAACCATAGAACATATTAATTGACAAATTTTGACAATTCGAGTGATTATACTATATAAATACATATTATATTTGCAATTATTAGATTGTTATACATATTGCATAGTACGTGCTACATAGAAAACATTAAATATGTGTAATAGTATAACTAACTGAGAAAATGCAATAATTATCGTCAGTATCGATGGGTCTGTTCATAGAATACATTTTAGCCATACAAAATATACTGGATGATTCTGGATTCACCAAGCATAATAACCCACATTTTTTCTTAATAACACATTTATTCAAAATATTCTGATTTTTTTAATTTTTAAATTTACTAAAGACCATATTTTAAAATTATTGAGATTTTTTGTACTACTTAAAGAGTGTCTTGTGAAAATCACAATTTCTATTTTTTATATTATTAGCTATTGAAAATTATTTGGACAAAATAAATATATATTATTACATTTAACACGTGTTCAAACTAATAATTCCCTCTACAAACAGTGAATGGCTTAAGTTACCGAGCTTAAGATCAATAAAAAAAAAGTTCCAACTAAAGATGAACTTTTGTTTTGATTTATCATTCGGCAGAAATTGTGAGTTATCCGCTTGGAGATTTTTTTTTTATACGCATACATATAAATACCGTATTTAGATACTACACACATATAATTTATGATAGGAAAAATACATCAGTTCATGCATTTCAAATATAAAGGCAAAATACATCTAATTTACGTATTGAAATGCAAAACACAAAGCAAATTAAGTTATTTACTTAAGTTTTTGAGAAAAATATCAACACTTTTCTTAGATCAGAACATTTTTATGGATTATAAAAAAATGTATTTATATTATTAATTACAAGTACTCTATTATATACACAAACAATAATTTATGAATCATGTATATTTTGTAAACATTGTTCACTTTTAAAAATATGTTTTTTAAAAATTAAAATACTATTTCTCTCATCGTCTTACAAACTGTAAATATGATTGAGGGACTAGACAACTGATGGTGGCCCGTTTAGTTTTGCGACGGCACGTGCAAGATAATAATTTATAGATAAAGACACTTAACGCATTACTATTGTTAAGTATAGGAAATAAATATCGTTAAGATTGTTATTGTTTATCATTAGGTACTTCACAAAATTCAAACATGAACTTTTTTTTATTCTTGGTTTTTAGTTTTTCTTTATTTTAAATAAAGTTAATCGAAACATTGCTAATTCCTGCATCATAATAACTAGTAATATTATATTCTATAAAACTTATAGTATTAAATTATCTGTTGTATTTTAAATTTAAATTACAACTATACACGTTTAGTGCTGAGTTGTTCAAATTGTATTTTTTAGGACTTAGGTACCATGCATTTTAAAGTATACTCATATTATTCAAATACACTAACTCAAGGATTTTACCTAAAGAAGAAATAGGTACCTACTCAAACTGAAGTTTAATAAGTCATAAGTTATTGTTACTGAAAATAAAAAACCATTTAGTTTAAATGTTAACACAGTTGGATAATAAAAAGTAAAATAACCATTTTTAAATAAAAATTCTAAAAAAGTAAAGTTACCGGCCCATCTCAACTTACATGGATTATTTAAGAGAAGTTGACTTGTGAATTCTTATGAAATTGACCTATAAAATTGTTTTATGCCAACAAATATTTACGAAATTTTACTAAACTTGACAAAATATGAGTTTGAGCAGTCGATGTAAGACGATGTAACTTCACATACATAGTTACATGTGTACGGCTCATAAATATATATTCGTTTAGAACGGCCAAATATATAAGATGCGAGATGTATAATATATAAGTACTATATTGTTTAATTTAAAAAATGATTATTAGTATTAAAATATAGTATGTTAATAGTATTATCAATATCTAATTTAAGTCCTAATTTTTAGAACGATGTATGACAAAAAATCATTCCTAAAAAGAACTATAACTATATTAGTAACTACTAACTACTTCAGGCTGTCTATGAATAATCATAAATGGCTTAACTTGTAATATCGACCGATCGTAAATGCACAGTGCACACCTTATAAATGAAATGGTATCATAATATATGGCTTATTAATAATCATACAATAAATACAATTTCATGGTCAAAATTGCACATTTTCAAAACCATAGGCGATGTTAGGTACTTGAATGTATCATTACAATAAATTGATAGTTAAATACCTAACTCATTTGTTGAAATATGTCAATATGGCATAACTCATTATTAATTTTATCACTAATATGTTACCTACATAACAATAATGTTCAGTGAAAAAGCGTATTGGACAGAAATCAAACAAAACCACTGTAATTATATTATTTCATAGAATGTAAGTAGGTACCTAATTTATATCTTATCATTAATGACTGATATTCGAATCAAATTGAACAATTTAAATTATTTATCTAACTCAAACTAAAATGTAAAAATTGTAATATCTTTAAAAAAAATATTATGTCGATACAATTATGATGAAAGATATAGTATTCGTCCACGCTAATTGATTTAGTCATTTAGATTCCGTTAATTCGTATATTTACAATTTTCAATTTTTCAACCTCACTTATGGATCTATAGTCACTACAAAAATTGAAAAGTTTGGAACATCATTAGAGGTACGACTTCCGATCACTCACAAGACGTAATAAAGTACAAATAAATGTACTGGATTTCGTTGATTTGATTAACTTGAGGAAAAATAAAATAACCAGGTTAATTGTGTAGGTAAATTAGGAAAATTATATCAAAAACCATCTCCTATCTAGCTAAGGCATCTACGGTAAAATCTATTAATGTTTAAAAATAGCTGCTTAGTATTCTTAGAAAATAATAAAATATAAAATCAATGAATTATACGAATTTGAGAAATATAAATAAGATTTTAACACAGATTTAAGTTTAAATTCCAGATCTCGTTTTTCACAATAATCTAGAAAATCGACTGTTTTGATTAGGTAAGTTACACATTTTGAACAAGCCTCCATAATTTCGATGATATCCGCTGCCATCGCCAGTTTTTCCGAGGACTACATTCTGGGCGGATCGTAAAGGTGGAATGAACATCAGTCACTTATATTGTTCACAAAGCTCTTGTATGAATGCCGTCAATTGCATACACCTTCAAAGCGCTTACTTAGAATTTATTGTATCTAAGTATTGATCATAAACAATATTATTTATAATCTATGGTATTATGTTGTGTGTACCCACCTGCCTTCATTGTATAAGATTTTTAAATCTGAGTATGGTTTCTGAAATATAGTTACGTACCATACAAATAATATTGTGCATTACCATCGATTCGTATTATTCATATTATATTATTATTTAATATATCAGCGATGGCGAACCTTTTTGTACCAGCGTGTCAAATAAAAATTTTGGTTGGATTTTGTTTTCCCTGCGTGTCAACTAATTCGATAACTCTTCAATTTTTTTTTCAAAAACTTTAATATTATCAAACGTATACACATTCGTGTGTGTCACTAAAATAGTGTGCGCGTGTCACTCTGTGACACGTGTGTCATAGGTTCGCCATCTCTGTAACATATATTATACATACCACATACGTAATATTTTATAAATTACGTATTTTAGAATATTTGCAACATTGTTGTATCATTATCTTTGACAGTAAGTTGTAAAATAGGATAGGGTGTGTATTTAGGAGGAGGGTTAAAATATTGAAGAACACCGAATAATATAGGACATCATCTTTGTTTTTGGATAACTGTGTACAACGATAAATATTGTAATAATCTGGCTTTTGGGGTCTTACGGCACTGTAACACTGCGTAACAAATAATAATAATACTATTTAATAACGAGGATTATTACCAATGAAAATAATATGTACTACCTAATCATTTAATACCATATATTAACAATTTTCAATAAAAACAATAATTTACACGTATACTATATCAAGTCCAAATGCATTGTAATTTTTTTTATGCAGAGTGATTCAACAAGTTTGCTCACACCGTATTTCCTTCTACTGTACAGTTATTCAAAATCTGAGTTTTGGAATTTTTAAATTTAATTAAAGACCATATTATTTTTAAATTCTTAAGATGTTTGTGTACTACTTGTAAGTAAAAAAGATTGTCCTGTGGATACATAAACTTCTGTTTTTCAAATGATGAGAATCCCAACCCCTCATTCTCATTTAAAAAACAGCAGTTTGTATCTTCACCACCTCATAAACTCCTTAAGAAGTACAACAAATTCAAAATTTGAATTAATTAATAAAAAATGAGGGCGGCGAATCACCCTGAATAAGTTTTTGCTTACAATGCTACCTAATAATTTTTTTAATGTGCTCAAACTTGAAATTACATTTTTAAAATAGTGTGTGCAAAGGTCTATCATATTTCAATTAAAATATTCGAAATGTATGTGAACAGTTGACCTTGATAAGTGATAACTGTGTAAAATGAGATGACTATTAAAGATTTATTATAATTACCTGCTATTATTTTTACTCAGTTTAATGTACAAAATAAAATTTAATATGATATACAATAATATTGTCATACAACTATTCTAATTAATATTTTTATTTTGCACATAACTTATAACGATAACCACACATATAGCCTAATACAGTAAACACCTAAAAATTTGTTTTGTCATTATAATATGGATTGGATTCTCAAATAAATATTAGCGTTAGTATTAGTAAGTACCTACATAATATAGTATTTATACGTATATACAAATAAACTTTAATTTATTCGCATTGAATTCATAATCATAGTTTTGATTATTATTTCAATAATAATACAAATGTTATTTTGTTAAATAACCACCTTATTTCAATTAAATTGGCAACGCATTAAGTGTTAGTAAAGTTTTTTTTATTATTTAATCTACGACAAATACGAGTTTTGTTAGGTACGGCTAAATCATGTATATACTCGTAATACAAAAATTGAGAAGCAATTGTTTTCTAATCCGTGTAGCCAAGATAAATAATGTTATGATCACATAAAATATTTATTTCAGTGATATCATTTTCCTCGTCACGAACAATGAATTAAAATTAATTATGTATTAATTAATATAATTAATATATACATACCTGTGTCACTAATGAACTCTTGAGAAATATATTAGTTAAAATAAAAATCTTACTACTCATAAGATATTTTTTTTCAAAGTGGTGATTAAATTATTTTATTAGACTATATTATAATTAAATAAATAATGATACTTAACACACACATCAACGTTATATTTTGTTTCTAAATTGTACTCACTGTTTAGAAACCTGGGTACACTAATTTAACAATTATCATATATGTATACTATTAAACTGTTATCGTGAAATGAGAAAACGAGAAGGATGATTATGTGAAAAATAATTATTAAAGAGCTCTTCAGTAAGCATTATAATAATATTATTTTTTTTGTGATATATTATTTATAAGTTTTTGTTAAAAAACTGCTCATTCGACTTTTTTTTAAATAATGAATTTATTCAAATTCAAATTTTTGGAATTTTTAAATACACTTTATACCTTAGAGTCTTGTGGTGATAGAAACTTCTGTTTTTCAAATGAGAACCCTCATTTTTCTTATAAATTATTTAGTAGATAATTTTTTTGAAAATGTCGATATAATTAATTCAAAATTCATATGAGTAGTTTCTTAGTTATTAAAATGTTTGTACTCAAGATAATAGTATTCTTAAAAATTGTTTAATAAAAGTATAAAATAGTTTTAATATTGGAATTAGTATTTAATATATTTTTATAAATTATTCATGTTGATAGATCAATATTCATGACTGCTTTTTTCAAATCACCATAACCACCATAACTTATAAATCCATTACCATAGACCTTTTATCCTTAGAACACAAAGTTAAACAATTCAAAAACTACTCTTAAGAATTTTGATTCCGATACTTCAATTTTTCAGAAAAAATATCCATTAAATAACTTACGGTTGAAAAGGAGTGTTCTCATTTGAAAAATAGAAATTTGTATCTTCACAGAATACTCCTTAATCAGGAGAGCAATATATAGGCTGACAGACCATTTTCGGTCAGAATCAATTTTGGTGTACCTACAATGATTAAATATCATTGAGTTCAAATTTAATACAATAATTAAGGTGACCAATTCGACACTTACTGTACGGCAGAGTGCTACACATTTGTGCATCGTTTTTAATAATGAAAACTTTAAAATAGATAAAGCTTGGTTTTATATCGTATAATAATGTTGGTGCAATGATCATATTAATATTATTGATTTGATATAATTACTTACTAAATTTACCTAAACATTTAGTTTTATTTGTGTTTCGATAACTTTGTAATCTGTACATATGTGGCATATAAGTGATGACATTTATTTATTTTAAACATTTAGAAAACTTGAAAACGAAATGGAAGAGCACCGCCCAGTGACGGCATTTCGTCGTGAATTTATGTGCTTATGGTGTTAAAATTAAATTAGGTTTCAAAGCTATTTTCGTCTGAGGTTTCTAGTGGGGATTCCGGGAATAAAGTTTGTTAAGAGGTTATGAACAAGGATATTACTGTGGTTTTAAAGGTAGTTTGAAATAAAGTTTTTTGGTTGTTCCTGTTATTTTGGTAATGTAAAGCCCTTTGGCTTGACTGTTTGAAATGTTCAGAGAAAATCAGCTATTAATCTGTATATTTTATTTTGTAATATTAAAATGTTTAGTGTATTTGACTTTTAATCTAAGCCACATATTTGTATACTTAACATCCAAATGTGTTTGGGTAGTCAGTTGTAAGGTTTAGTTTTAAAGTGGATTTTTGAATATACATATGCCTACTATAAACCATATTTGGTACACTAAATTCAAGTGTTTTTTAGTATTCTTAATTGCAGTTTATCAAATATACACAAATTGATCTAAAACAAGACATTATTATTTAATTAAATCTTATATTATATATACGTTACATCATTTTTCTTAACTATTTATATTTTGATTAGGTACAACGCTTTAATTTAAGACAAACTGAAAAGTGAAAATGTATAACACGATGTGAATTTATTTTATATTATTCACCTATAGATGTATTTAAAATATGAGTTTATACAAAGATAAAAAGCTCATCTTTAAAAAAAAAATTCCTAAAATCTGGTAGTTATTGAAATACTTTTAGTTGAAATACTCATGTATTCAAATAAAAATATAAAAAGTTAAATATTAAATATTAAATCATTTTTTACATTTCTCACCTAACCTTTGACTTACAATATTATTTGTACCTTACTGACATAATAAAATAGATTTGTTACTATTTATTTTATTTGTTTTGGCAATAGTATGTAAAAACAGATTGTAAAGGTATAAAATTAATAATTATTATAAAAGTGTTTACTTTAATTAATATTATTACCTTAACAACTATTTTTTTTGTAGTTTTGAGTTACTAACTTAAATGTTAATTAATTAATTCCCAGTTTCATAAAAAAATTTTTTTTTTTAATCATAATGTACGTTATATTAAAATGTATTGATACAATATTTTTTTTTTTATCCATTTTAGTAGGTACGGTACACATGCATAAACTATAATATTTCACAGTAAATATTCCTAAATTTAACAAACTATTTTGTTATAATTACTATATTGTAATATAATAATATAATATAATTGTAATGTTTTGTTTAGTTGATGAAAGTGTTAATAACGTTTGTCCCAGCCACTTGAATCTACTCCAAAATTATGATGATTATTTCCGGATTCTCTGTTTCCTTCTGAAATATATATTTTAAATATTAATTTTAATCATTTCATGAAAAAGGTTAATCATATTATCGTACTTCGATTGTAAATTATAATAATCAATATTAAATGTACATATTCTAAAAGCAGTTGTATACTTTAATACTAATGATGATGAATTATAAATTAAAATCGTCCATTAAAATAGTATGAAGATTGATAAACAAGTAGGTACACATTTATTCTTATATCATGTTCAGAAATATTAAAGTATATGACTGTCATAAATTGATACCAGTCCCTTACGCCATAACTTTAAGTGAAGTATCAAACAATTGTTAGGAATGTTTAGATATACTACTTCTCCTATAGCCAAGGTATAAAATGCCAGTTCCCATTACCTGTCAAACTATTGAGTGGATTTTAAAAAAATACATGATAGCAGGTATATTACATAATATGTCTTTATGAGTTATGACCTTTATAGTTCATGCAAATAAATGAAATAAAATAAAAATATTAATTTATTATTATTTATAACGGCTATTACTATTTAGTATTTACTCGTTGTAAATATTTTGAGCTAAGGACCTTTATTTTTTCACATATGTGTTAACAACCTAATCTCGTCAAGGAGTCTAGGTAAGGATATAATTTTGAAAGTTATTTAAACTTGTCAGTGTTTATTAATGACACATTAATATATTATACTAAATGGGCCTAAATATAAAAGTGGTTTAATCTGACACAGATGAAAATATATAAATATAAAAATAACTTGAAACGTGAAATGGTTAACCATATTTAAAATGGTCTCACATTTCAATAAATTAGTTATGTAGGTGTGTTGGTGTAGTATAATTGTCATGTTGAACAATTTTTATTGTGGTTTCACGAAAGTGGCTAACATGATACAAAATATGTAAGAACTACGTAAAGGTCCACTATTTCCTAACTAAAAATGTAAATTTAATTTTGTAGCAACTTACAAATAAATACTACAAAGCAATAAATGTAAAAAAAAAATATTATTCAGTGAAATACTGTAGTCCATAGGTAACTCAGTCACGAAAAGTTATGATGGATCCATTTTCAAAAGGTTCCAGCTACAAGCTATGTTCGCATTATTAAAGAGTTGCCCTTAAATATAGATTTAACCATATTTGCTTCATTCATTTTAGAGAAAAAAAAAAAAATAGTTTACACTCATTAAAAACTATTTTAAAATTAAAAACATAATACAAACTAATATAATAAGTATAATAGTTTTAAAAAAGTCGTAAAACAATCAATTACTTTGTTGCTGTTACACTCAAATAAATACTATATGATTTATCCGTGTTTAATTGTATAAGATAATTTTGTTCATCATATTTGCCGTTCAGATAAATAAAATATTATATTTACTATATATTAATTTTACATTTTAAGGTAAGTACTAATCTTTATCAAATGGATAGTGTTAAATATGAACCCCTTTAGACATTATTTAATAAATGTCTTGACTACTAGATCAATCCTTGTTCCTAAAATATATATATTCGTTCGATATAATAATAAGCAACATTTGCACATAATCATCTACTAGCGATGAACAATTTTCCGGTATACTATTATAATAATATGGTGTATCAAAAACGTTGAGTAAGCAGTTTAAGGTATACCTACTGTTAAATGTTAAAAAAAAAAATTAAATTTCATACGTAATAAATAGTGTTTGCAGTTGTACCTACAACGAGTAAACACGTTTACTTTAAGTTTGAAATATTTCACAAATGTTTTAAGACGCTACATCTCGCGGCGAAACGTTTGAGAGCTAAAACTAACATACTTTATACAATTGAAGACAGTCTTGACTGCATTCATGACTGCGTCCGTATACAAATGAACGCGTTCACGAAAGAGTTCTTTTCCGGACGCCTTAATTCCACCCAGTGCTTTTATTAAGTTATTTACTTCACCGACGCCGCCGCCGCCACGTGATACAAGATGAGCTCCACCGGCGTGCCGTCGTTTGTGCACGGAGAGCCTACTCCTCGCCCACCCGCACAGCCAATGTCTCACAAAACTTAATGCATTCCCGAACACACGAAAAGGTGTTTATTACGTAAGCATAACACGCGTCTCCTGAACCCGGCAGCGTTTCTAAGCCCCGCAACACTCCTATTCGCGTTGAATTCGCAATAATAGTTATAACTATTTCAATCCATTCGCATTGAGTTTCCGAACATTTTTTTGCCACCCATTCAATGTATACTTTGAGTTTTAGTTTTGCCATTTCCCAGTTCTATATTATGTAATATGAAATTCGGGAAACGGTTATTCTCTATAGTGTAATCAAGTTTAAAAATTATGATCTCATAAATATTCATTTCAGTATTATATTACCTACCTATACTAGCTATTTTCTCCACTAATATTCTAATATGTTTATTGTGTACACCTATTTATAATATATATTATAGGTATGTAATAATTCATAAACAATGTATAAGTTAAATTCATTTGTAGTATAAGACATTTTTTTAAAACTCGTGATTAAATGAAAAAATTAGTTTATTGCTTAAACATAATTTAGTGCTTCAACCAAACCTAACCTAACCTAACCTTCATTGTTTCTTAATATCTCTTATTATTCTATATTTTAATTAATTATGTGTACCTATTGCCCGGGAGTGTAACATATATACTGTCATGGAGTCAGAAGTATGCTTGTGTCACAAATTAGAACCAAAGAAAAATACTTAACTATAGTAGTCTAAAAATAGACTCTCAGATAATACTATAATAGTACCTTAATAACAATTTACGAAATATTACTGGGGTTCTGGTCTATGAGGCCCGTGTACATTATTTTGACATGTTCGAAATTTTGAATTTTCCGTGTGGAAATGTCTTTTAAGAATACTATGAAATATTATGCCAAATAACAAAAAATGTATGATAAAAAATTTTCTTTTTATATTTTGGCAAACATACAAAGAAATACCTATATATGAACGGAAATTTTACCGTGTACAAAATTATGTACAAGTGACAGTGAACGTGACATTGACTAAAGATGATAAAAACCTTACGAATACAATTAACGTATTTTTAAGTATTATACCAACTTGGAATCACGGTTTTCATCATCCCCATAATTCAACATGGATTAGAACTTGCTTGTTGTTTTTATTCCACAATAGTGTCCCATATGGCCAGTGGCTATTATCAAGACAATAATGTTTTGAGCATTTTATTTTTTATTTTTGTATTTCGGTGTAAATATTATTCATAATGTATGCTTTTTCAATTAATTTTTTATAATTTTTTTGCAAATAACTAATGTTGACGTTAACTTTAAGCTGTAATGTCAATATGTCATTTACAATTTTTAATTAAAGTTAAACAATGAAAAAAACAAAGCGTTAATAACATTTGCACTGTATTAGTCTTTTCATCCGGCCTTTGACAGCAAATAAAACTCAATATTCTTAAAGACCATAATCGTGCGTGTTTCACAGTTGTCGCAATAAATTAAAACAGAGTGATATGCCCAAAGACAGATTATAATAACATCGTCTTTATTTTTCTTCTTATACATAACACCATGCTATGTTATGTAATTATGTTATCTTAAATACTCAGGTCCAATTTAATTCTCAATCCATAGTCTGCACTAGTTCACTCAGATTTAAAATAAAAACCGTAGAAGGAATGGCCAAATCCTGTGCAAACGATTTCGCTTACATCTATAAAACCATCAAAATCCTATAATATCCTCTCTTTATTCCATCATCACCCTAGGTAATCCTCTTCGTAGATTCAAGAGGAAATAGTGCAGAAACTAAATCTTCATTTTTATATAAAAAAAATTCATTGCTAATATTATAAAATAAATAAAAACCAAGTGTAGACTGTCAAATGACAAAGTGTAATCATTGGGGTACCTACTTTTCTTCTTGTGTATTGTCATATCTCATAAAATTAAAACAAATTACCATATTATATTATGTAAGCCAATGCATATTAATATATATTATTATAAAAAAATTTTAAAAATAGGTACGTGGGTCCACTTTACGGTGGTACCATTATGATAGATTTATAAGTCATAACAGGGCTATTGATCTCCAAAGTCTTTTTTGGCTAGTACCTCACGGGAAGGTGGTGCAATTATTTATACTTACGTTTTTTGTACATCAAAAAGTGTACGGTCGCTCCGGGAATCGTGTAATCATAACCGTATCGGTCCGGTTCGTTGAAGATATTAGTCTGGTAGGCCTCGGCTCCCTGCTGCTGTCCGCCATAGCCTGTCGACTGCCACCTTGATTGTCCACCATACGCCGGACTTCGCCCAAAATTTCCGCCGCCGAATCTCGCATCACCGCCATACCCGCGCTGTTGGCCCACACTGCCGCCAAACCCTGGCTGCTGGTGATGGTTTCCCATCGCACCAGCCCCGGGGTGCATGTTGTCACCGTTATATGGATATGCAAGGACGTGACCGCATGCGACCATCATGCACAGCAAAACCTACGACGTGAACCCATATTACTGAGAGATAATTGGTAGGATAAATGAAATGGCAAGCAATGTGAACCGTCTAACGGCGGTTAGCTATGGATATTATTAGATGGATACATTATACCTATATATATATATATTGAGGTGTAAATATTACAGCGACAGAGTTAGAGTCTTTCGAACATTTCAAAAATTAAATTTTAAATTTGTATTCAAAGTGTTTCTTGACTGGTTGTAGCTGCAGAACTAGATTAGTTATTATATTAGAAAGTATGCATGTGAGGCCGTTTAGATATTAAGACTCTTTACGCTTAATTGTGTTTGGCAGATATTTGTTGTACCCACTCTGAAGGCACTACGCATAAATCAATGACTGAGATATCTGCATTTGATAATTTATGTGGAGGAACACTTGAATAATATGATTAATTATGTTTTCCAAAATAGCACGTACCTACTACTTATAGCCGAACAGCTTTGATCATATCGTGTAATATCATATACTTTTATGGTTTTGTTAAATCTCCTGTTTTGAATTTTAAACCCAATAATATCGTAGATTTCTATAACGCAACATTTATTTTTCCTTAATATACTGCATTAATAGTAATAATTGTTATTATACCTTATTGGTGTTATTAGTCTATGAAATTATCTTTTTGGATATTTATTCCACATATCACGTTTAGAACTTATTACTGAATATTTTTACCTAAATAATTTCTAACCCACTGATAAGTGATAACTGATAAGTGCATAGAGCTTTCGGACTTTGAAAATAAGTAAGAATTAGTATGTCGTGAAGTAGTGAAGCTAATGTTGTTGTTTTGTTCAAACTTAATTTGGAAATAATTTTCCGGTCTATAGGAAAAATAATGATATTATCGAATGCTTATTTCTCTCTTAGTTATTTTTAAGAATAATATCTACTAGCGATAACTTAATATTTGGTGTTCAAATGTACACAAAACAATTTTAACAGTAAAAATAAATTTCTATAAAATATATTTATGAAATATATAGAAGTATATAATACTATTTTGTTGTATATAATCAATATTTTAATATGACCAAGTGATTTTTTTCCCAAACAATAGAAAAAATAAATTAAATGGCATATACGAGTATAATATCTTGCATGGAAAGAAAACACCATATAAAAATACAATACATTAATATTCTTAACGTTCAAGTAAAGTTTATATCACAATATATATAATAATGAAAAGACACTTTCAATAGCAAATTAAAGGAAAACAAAAAGTATGATTCGGATTCTTTGTTGATCCAAAAATACCCACGAGATATCCAAAAAAATATATACATCATGTTCATAATAGACTGGCAATAAACTCTGTGAAATATATTTTTTTTTTTATTATAAACCTAAAAAATTGTTATGTTAACTTGTTTGTTCACGTTTTAGGGTTCGGTTCGTTGACGATGAAAAATATAATGAAAATGTATGAGCTATAAAAATTAATAATATTATACGCGTTAAAAAATCTAACCGATAAATACCTCAACGACATAGTACATTAGTATGAAAATAATATACTCCTATAAATTATCCAAACGAGAAACAAACTTTTGGTCTTACCGAACAGCGTACAGCGGTGATCATTTTGTCTTCTTCGGCGGACGAACTGAGCAAATCGACTACTACGATGTATATCGAACGGTTGCGAACTTAGGTCTCGTTAAAGACTATGCGAGTTTATATAGGTACACAGATAAAGACGATATTTCCGAAAACCGTTGACCTTGGCCATCAACCAGGTCGTGCACGTCAAGTAGTGCCTTCCTCGCGTCTCCTCATACGTCGGATAATCGGATGGACGGACAATAATAAATACGTCTAATAGCTTACTCTCGGTATTTAATTATTGTTATTATTACTAATATGATTGTTATTATTATCAAGCGCGCCGCAATGCACCACACAATTATATTTGTCAAAAGCGCACACTCCGCCGACGCCGCCGTCACCTTGGTCCGCCACCTTCGATATCCGTTGTCGTGACTCGTCAGACCGCCATTTGCGAATCAGGCGCCTTTTATGACGTATAATAGCGTTCACTGGTCTTAAACGATAACTAGGAAAACCCACCGCCTCAAGTCGGTTTTTGCCAGGAAGCGTTCCGCGGTATAATAGCCGGCGTAGGTACCCCCGAAATTAGGTTTAAAAATAAAAATAATAATGATGAGTTGTGTGTGTGGGGTGGCCGGAGGCGGCTGCTATTATTCGAAATCGTTGAACTCCAAAGATTATCCCGCAGAGACATGTACGGAGTTCAGTACTCCCAGAATCAGTATACGTACACGTAATATGTGGTTATCACTGTGGCACTACGGCTATTATTAAGACAATTATTATTGTTCACCGCGAGCTCACGCATTCCGAATTCCGAAGCATCTCGTGGTTTGATCTGAAACTACTGGAAAACTATCTACACATACCGCTTATTACGACATTTTTTTGGGGATATTTTCTATCCGCTGGTCCTGCGTAAAACCTTTTTGAATATTTTTTTTTTACCGCTCGTGAAACGAGTTTTTTGACAAAAAATTAAAACACAAGCCGAACACGCGCTTAACAGCCCCATCGGATATTTTATCAAGAAAATTCGACATTTCCATACTGCCGACGAAAACTTTTCACGAAAATCGCCCGCACGGTAATACCGTGTCGATGGCAAGGCTGCCAGCGCGGCGTCTCGTGCTTACGCCGCCAAACGTCGAACGCGCCGCAACGGCAGGCACGAGAGCGTTCAGTATACCCGGAAAAGCGTGCGGTGCGGTCCCTTCCGAAAATTACGGTGTCGGTCTTCGGTCGGACCGTTTGTCGAGACACGGTACATTTGTTTACGTACTTCTTTACGTCCGACGAAATTTGTTCGTAAATGATCTTAGGATTTTAATTTCATCAAAATTGTTTCTATAATAAAAAAAAATATTTAAAAAAGCACACATACCTTGTAAGTATATCTAAATTCGAATTTATGTTCTGTTATTTTCCCTCAACAAACCGTGTGTTAGTTATTCAGTAATTGATAGTTTCCAATGCGTATCTGCTATATATTTATGCGTAGTCGTATATATACATTATTGCGTGTTTATAATCAATTCATTATCATAACAGATTTCCTACGCCAATAAAATCGTTACTATTTTTAAGTTGTATATTTTCGTTCCTTAGTTTTCAAATTCCGTAACAAAGTCGTAACTATAATATTGAGTAGAAATTAACTACGAAGTCATTTTTCTTCATCATTTTATTATTATTATCTTTATTCAGCTGCTAAAGTAGAAAATAACAAATAACAATAATTAGTCTTGGACACATTCCCAATGCATAAAAGTCAACATTTTATCATAATCGTTTATTTGTTAAATCCTCCTTAAATAGCTCATAAAGAATATAATTTGGTTTAACATAGTAAAAAGTACTTTCACTTGATTTACAATTATCTTATAATGATCTGTTCTTAATATATACAAAAGAAAAGGAAATAACATGTTCTCAAGGCTGTTTTAATACCTATTATTAATTTGATGGTTTTGAGAGACAAACATTTGAATAATGAGATGATATTTAATAGTTTAGCTCTATTTTTAAATACGTGTCAGTCATTAATGTTAAACAAAATATTAAATTATTTTTTAAACGTGATAATTGTTTACACTTTTTACATTTGAAAGGATTTATTAATTAATTAGCTACAAAAATGCCTTGATCATATTAATCATACAATACTATATTTAGATTTTATAAAAATAATCCATAAGTAGGTCCGCATTATTAAAAAAAATACCTAGGAATACATATGCCAACATACATAGTTTAAAATTAAAATAATTGTTTTGTTGGTAGCTATTTCAGATTTTAATCAAGATTTATATTATGAAAATATCCCTATCAACTCATTTCTCATACTATTTATCATAGGTACTTTGGCAGTTCATAAATACTAAAAAATAAAAATGTTTTAACAATTCATTTTTAAACAATATATTAAGATGGTAGGTATATATTATAATATACTATTATACAAATGTATACTTTTTTTTGTTACATTTAATAATTACAATCCATATTCCATAGTAGTATAGTAAAATAAAGATTTCATGGTTAAGTGACGGGAGTACTCAGTACCTAACACAATTGGAAAGGCTGCACTCATTATGTACCACCCGACAAAAATAAATATTTAAATACATATTGTGCTACACAAGTATGTTATGAAAAATGTACTTATATACCTATAAAAACTACAACTGCCGTTAAATTTCTGAATTTCTAGCTTTTACCGTTTGGACTTGGTTATTATTCTAGGATATACAAAACAATTCGGTAAAATATCGTATTCTTAGAATGAGCAATTCATTATGCAGATAGTTCAAAATGTTTAAAAAACATTTTTATTTTATTTTGCCACTATTTAATACATATAAAGATCAATCTTTATTTATTTATTTTTTAAATTATAAATTGAATTGTAAAAATTAATATGAATAAAATCTAAGCATAATATGAAATAACAATGTATTACTATTTATTAATACAACAACAAATATATTATTTATTAGTGCATGTGTGTTATAGACACTGTGATGTAGGGTATTGCATGACAATTTTCGATCGATATTTACATCGGTTTGTAATACAATTTTTTAATAGTCACAACTTACTAGACCCGTGTCCACCTGTCAAAGAAAGATATTATGGTACTGCTTGTCGTATACGAATTTCATTTGCTAGTATTACTTCCTTATACGAAAAAAATGTGAATTAAAAATGTTGAGAGTGCCCTTTATTTTGTAGTCTCTAGACAAAAGAAATAACCAAACACATTACTTCTATAAAACACAATTATTATAAGATGTAGTCTTACTACGAAAATTATTTCTAAAAAAATATCAATAAACAGTATGCAAAACTATATGAAATAAAATATATTTGAATTTTTTCGATGTACAAAATTAATATCTCTATTATTTCGAGCGTTTGATATTTATGTTATTATAATATCACTACGGTCGAATAATAGTGAACATTTCAAAATTTGGACACTTTGTACTTGTAAACATATAAAGAATAAAGTACCTAACGACACCTGTTGTCATGACAAATTATTTAAAAATGTTGTTAAGTATTAAGTGTCATACAATTTCAACTAAATCGAGACCAAAACTCATCGAATATAGTTTTCATTACATTATTATATATTATATTCAACGTACTTGATGTAAATTATAATGATTTGTGTATATTGTAAACATTTTTTATAGACATTGTACTTAATAACATGTTTAGCATTATTTGTCATGATTTAATATTTGTACCTATATATAATAATTGTATATATATTGATGTATATTAAATTATTAGGTGCCAAATAATGTTCAGATTTCTTTTTAATTCTTAATATTTTTAATATAACATGTCAAGATGGGTTTGTATTACACTGTGGACGCCGCTTACAAGACTCACGGATATAAGGTTCAGTCGCTAATTAGACTCAAAATCGTCTGAAACGGTCAGGACGTATCCAAATACATTATAAAAAATTCGGTTATACGACTCAACACTCCGTTTATAAGACTCAAATTTCGTAAAAAAAATGGTAAAAAATAAACATTTTTGGTTAAAATTTAGAAATAAATTAGTTTTTTGCCTAATTATATGTGTATGTAGGTAAATACAACAAATTTTATCGCATTTCAATTTTTCCAATATATTTCCGGAATATTAGTTTATAACTCAAAACAAACCAAAATTATAATTTTTTAATAAATAATAAGTAGCAGGTACATTATACAAATATATTTTATAATTTTTTATTAATGTATGTAATCATTTTAATATTTATTTTAATAAAACAGAATTTTTTTAATTTATTCAATAATAAGTATGTAATATATAATATGTATTAGAGTATTAAAATTAAAGCAAAATATGTAGTAAAATAAAATTCATAAATATATAATTTAGTTTTTTTTCCCACTTCGCCTATAAGAGGCGTCCACTGTATACACCATATAGATAAGGTTTCGGTACTATGTACATTTAAATGTATATAATTGTACAAAATGTCCGCGTCCTACAATGAACATTTTTACTCGGCCCTACAAAGTGTCCGCTTTTTGCAATATTAATTTTTACCCGGCCGTACAAAGTGTCTATGTTTTGTATTTAAAACAATGGACCGCACAAAGTGACCGTTTACCGTTTGTGTGCGATGAAAACACCAATATACCTACCCTAATTTCTTTTGTTTATGATACCTATGTTTGAGGATTTTAGTTTGAGCTCTGTGTAAAATACTTTATACTAGTTATAGCCTATAAATAATAATAATAAAATGTAAAAACAAATATACACAAAAAATACGAAAACACTTTTATCCTTTTTTTAAATAGAATATTGCTTTAATTCAAAAAAAAAAAAAAATGTCGTGAGAATAATAAATTACAATTAATTTAACATCTCATTATCTCTCTCTCTCTCTCTCTCTCTATATATCTTTATATATTATATTGTACATATCAAATAAACAGTTACGACTTCATGGTCCATTAGTTTTTTTTTTCAATTTCCACTAAATTATTTTTTAAATTACATTGCATTATTTTTTTTCTAAGATTATCGAAATATTTCAATAATATTTTTTGCATCTGGTCCCAATACAGCATCCAAAAAGTAATTGCTTAGTTCCTCCTCTACAATATGCTTGTGAAATGAAATCATTATGCGTTGATACATGATGTATTTAGTTTCATGGGTTAGGTATAATAGTGGAAGTTCTTTTGCCATTAGAAAACCATATGTAATTCTGGTATGTCCAATAAGTTTATTTGGAATTGTTTTTTCTTTTGAAGTCGGGATCTTATCATTCATGTATTGTGTTTTTGATTTTCCTTAGTTTAAATTAATTTTTTCCCTCAAGTGTTCGCCATTTAACTTTGTTTTCAATATTATTCAAGTATAAGATATATATAATATATATTTAGATTGGTGGTAAATCAAAAAAAAATAATTTTTATAAAATATTCTATGAGAGAGTTTGTTGATTATAGAAACACAAAAGAATCCGAATATCTCAGATTAATATTGAATAATCTTCAAATTGTTTATTTTAATAATTTTGTATTTTTTTGCAATAAAATAAAAACTGAATAAATACCAAATAGTGTTTTTTATAATGTCGTATTCACCAGTAAATATAATTTGAAGAATAATTCTATTTTACTATTTAAATTAGTATTTGTAAACAATTTTTCATTCCAAATTTCTAATTGTATAACTTAATAATATAATAGGTGTATGTAATAGTAAACCATGACATTTGAATATTAGTTTAATAATTTCACACAAATTAAATAACATGTTATTTATAACTAAACATTTTATAACATCGAATGATTTGTTCATTTATGATAACTCATTACGAAGAGCTACAAAATAATCTTGAAAAAAACATTTGCAGATCACTGAATAACACCAAGGTGTATTTTCTTAGACAATATTATAACACATTTTATCATTATCTGTCAATAGGTTAGGTATGATACGGTCGTCGAACGCCTAATTTATTTATTGCCAGTCGGCTGTCGCCACCGTTGTCGCAGTGTCGAGTGTTTCGAAGATTACAACAGTTGTGTTGTGTGTATACGATATTAAAGTTTGTGTACGAATATTAATAATATATCTAATCGATACAGAGGCCGATCGTCGTTTTAGCCGCTTGTTCTTGCCGTTGACTCGTTCTCTTACGACTTAAGGTTTTCTTTGCGCGTCAAATCAAGAAATAAATTGTTTTAAAAATCTCTGTGCGATTCCTTCCGGCTGTCGTCAATGGTGAGTTTTTAGTGATTTCCACCGCCGTATTGTCTGCATTTACACGGGTCGCAGTCGAGTCCGCGGGGCGCCATGACGGGACGGCAACGCCGCAAAGCCCGCGACCAATAGCGGGCGTCAGATTTGTTGACAGTCCGATGTTGCCACGTTCCAGCCGAAGCCGCCGTCGCCTAGTGCAATGGCCGCCGCCGAAATCGCAACCAAGATCGCGGTAAATCTCACAGAAAATCTCACGGCCAATATCACGGCAAATTTCACCGCCAATATAACAGGCAACGATACCTTGCTACATGACCAACAAAGCTCCGACCTGTACAAGGTGCCAGCCCTATTGGTTGTCGTTCTATCCGTGCTCTATGGTTCAATATCAGTGATCGCTGTGGCCGGAAACGGGTTGGTGATATGGGCCATCGTCACCAGCAAGCGGATGCGGTCGGTCACCAATCACTACTTGGCAAACTTGGCGTTCGCCGACATACTAATCGCACTCTTCGCCATACCATTTGAAGTAAGTGCAATCCTACATAAACACTAAACCCAATTCCTATACATGTCATCGTTATACTCCCGTTGGACCATCCCGCATGTTTCTGATGGTTAGGTCAAATATTTTACAACCATTATCTCACTTTAAACAATCATGCGCCGTAAATTAATTTATTCAGCTTAACCCATGAGTGCTCATATCATGCAATTACACAATTTATATCATAATTCATAAGCCATGAATATTGAATATTCTTACCACGTAGGTATGAATCCAACTAGCTATCAGATAGAAAACAACAATGAAAATAACACATAAATAAAAAATACAAATGATTATATTACAAATCACAACTACCTACAATATTGGATTTAATTCAAAATTAGTTTAAATTAATTTAAAAGAAATTTTACCATAATCTATAATATAGTTTTGAAGTTATTCGTGTAAATTGTATTGTGTTTAATCCCAAAGAAGGTCATTTTCCCCATTTCATAAAATTATCAAATATTCAGCAAACGATTATCAGTTCTGTAAGTATTGTTGTGTAAACATACACGATACACCCACTTCAACGACAACACTACTTTTCTAAATAGATACACAATAAACCACAAAATACGAAAAAAACAAAATTGAATTTTGAGAATTAAATGTCCCACAAAAGAATATTCTTCAAGTTTCTTTATAAAACAACATAATATTATGATACATAATTATAAATCTTTGTAATAAGATAACAAATAAATAAATAAATAAATAAATATAAATAATAAAAATTTAAATTAAAAAAATAAATTAAAATAATTAAAATATATTAAAATATTATTATAATATATTTTATTTATATTATAATATTAATTTATTAATATAAATCTTTATATACGATTTTACAGTTGATCCCTGTACTTATAATGTTAAGTGTACCAATCTAAGGACTTGTAGTTATTTTGTTGGTACACATTTTATTAGATTTAAATAATTAGTTTTTATTAATAAATTAGATATTAATTTCCTCAGTGAAAGCAGATTATTAATTTTTTTGAAGAAACTATTATTTTTTGAATTTGAATTTTTTTTGTTAATTTAATCTATGAATATCAAAACTTATTTTTAGTTTCTTATATAGAGAATTTTTTCTACACATTTGATATACTTACATGTATTTAATGTTGAACTAATAGGTATACTTTCATATTTGTTACTCTGTTAAAATGTCTGGTAAGAAGAGTATATAATATAAGGTTAGCAAAAAGTGTGTGTAAAAAGTATAGACGGAGCATAATATAACCACGAGATATAATCCCTTCCTTAACTATACTTTTCTTGACTAAACTCGAAATGGTTTTGTACATTTTTTTCATGAAAATATTCTCTTACTCTTAATATGAAATAAATACAATTTGATTACCATTGAAACTTAAAAATTTAAAACTTAGAAAAATATTATGTACCATTGAGTATTTTTTAAAATGCTTAGATGAATAAAACCCTACTTAAAACCACTCATATTTACTTCAAAAAGGAAATACATGATACTAAAATGTTAGTAATAAAATCTAAATATTTTATACATTTTTAATTTATAATTTACGTACAAGATTTTGTCTATGTTAATTTTACCGAATCTCAAATACACGGAAAATAAAATAAATTGTTTTAATGCAAGATGGTTAATAATAAAAAGTTACTAACAACATAAGTTATAAAAATACACAGTTTTCACAAAAAAATATTATAATGTTATTCTAGATTAAAGAAAAATATTATCATAGTATTTGAGCAAAATAGTTATTTAACATGCACAGTCAGGTGCTATAAAACCCAAAGTAAAAATACTTATTTAAGTGTAGGTATTCATAATACACTGTCATATTCAAATTTTGAATTCAATTTAGTTTTAAAAATATTTACTGTGAAATAAAAAATAATGTACGTTTCGTTGAATACAGTTGTAGGTTATGTACATTACTGTAATGCACAAGTCAATTATTAGAAATATTTTAAATGTACATCCCAAAATTGTTTTTTTTTTGTTGTAACTTATTTTTTTTTAAGTTTATTTATTTAAGAATAATAACCTAAAATAATTCAAAAATTCAAAAACCATTTTTATTCTATACAACGCATCCGATTTCACGAGGGCACTATTGTAATATGGACAAAATAAACTTTAGTGGTTCAACTCACAGTAATTTAATATAATATAATAATCATTTCCAATTCTCAATATTATAAAATGGAAAATATTAAATATGACTATTTACGTTAATAACATTTCATTACAATGTTGAACTTCGTAATTTCGGATTTTAATCGATTCCATTCAAATTGAAAACGGAATAGGAAATTTCTAAGGACAGAGCTAATGTCTAAAATGAAGGCTATAATACTTTTTTTTTTTTGAAATGTATAAAATAAATGAAAAGTAAATATAAATAAATGCATTCACCACGTAAATAATAATATTGAAATTATCATTTAATGAAAAAAAAAACGATACGGATTAGGAGGTCTCCAATAAAGCTAGGTACTTTATTCATTTGATATTACATTTTACTTTTATTGTACTATAATTAGTGAAAAGGTGGGAAATTTGGGACCTCTTCTAAATTGAATTAGGAAAGACTTATTAGAGACTGCTACAGTAGATTACTACAACTTTTAGGTGGGTATGTCATTTAAACAATAGCTGAACTCTGTATTTAGGTTCAGACATTCGGTGGTACTGGATATTTTAACAATAAACGTTTTAGATTTTTTGACTCTTGCCTTAATAGTTTCAAAAATGAATCGATTGATCTTGTTACGTGGATAAGTAATATTTTAGAAAATAAGTAGAATTTATCATTCCTACTATTATAACCAATATTTTTCTGAATAATTACCGCTCTGCCTCCGATCCTCCTTTGTGATATTTCAAGTCTATTGATTTCAATTTAGGTTTTTATTTTTCGAGAAAACGTTAATTTTATAGTTGTAGCTGTATATATCTATTTTTAAATGCTGCGAAAGAAGCAGATTATATTTTACCTAACAACTGATTTTTAATTTAATCAACTATATTATATAATATTTTTCGAAGGGCGTATTTTTAACTTGTTTCGTGATCGAATACAATTTGTGCGTCTATAAGAGGCGTTTTTCTACGTTTTAGTCTTGGAGTTTAGACCCAGAACTTTTAATTATTTTGACTTTTATACATTCAAAAAAAAAAATGTAAGATTATATGGTAATCCCGTCGAAGCAAACTTGATATTAAAACGGAAATCCGTGTTGAAGGAACTTTTTTCAGGAAACAGCGTATATTATAGAGATTACAACAAAATAGATTTTTTTCTCATAGAATTTAAATTAGATTAAAAGAAAAAACAAAGGTCTATGAAGTAAAAATCGTTATAAAATATTAAATTCAGACAATGCTTCTATTAAGTACTAGTTAGCTTTGATAATAATAATATATCTGCCATATATTTATACCAGACTTATGATACTGCATTTGTAATGGTATTTGTAGAGCATATTAAACAAAACCGTATACGATTTTATACTATAATTGTAATTAACGAATGGTGATGATGATAAATTCGTATTGTTATTGATATGACAAAGGTACTGGGTATATTAATGCTGCATATTGATGATAGTGTTTGTCGCTTGTCAGTGTAAATAAATGAATATGCCAATACATAATATATTGTATAAATGGTGAGTTTATTTAAGTCTTGCTACAATAATAAAACGACGGATATAGTATAGGATATTCAACTATTTTATAATCTCTTAATTCAAATCTAATTCAATTTGTTTTAGTGAAAAATTAATGCTGAACTGCCAAAACAATATTATGTTAGGATACCTATACCATTATACTAAGCCCGGACTATAAATCCAATGAAATCAAAGAATTGAGAAACATAAGATGATGATTGATCGTTTAAGTCTAATGACTTAAAAATAATTTATCATAATTTTTATTAGTTTTTTTAAAAATAATATGACAACCAACTTAAATTGTAACAAAAAATATATATATATTTACCTATATAGATAATATGTTCAGTATTCACATAAATGTGTGTTTGTATTATTATTTTAGTAGGTTCATTAGTACAAACACTGAATTGCGTATAGGAACACAATAATAGTAAAACAAAGTTTCATACCATTTCACATTACACTTTTTTTTATTATTTAAGTCAATTATTTTTAAGTTTTAATTATACTAAAGATTACAGGAAAATTTTGAATTTTTGAAATACAAATTCATTATTACATTTATAATACCTATGTTATCAGCACACTTAAATAATTTGCACTACAGGTAGAGGTACCTATACTCAATTTTCTGTATCTTCTATATATTTATCAAAATATATATATAGGTATATAATTAAATAAATCAATATACACATACTTAACATAATATGTACCTTTCATGTTGCTTATTTATATAAACAGAAAAAAAAATGATTTTGGAGAAAAACTTAATACTTAAAGAATTAAACAAATAGAAGTCTGACAATTGTAATTATCATAAAGATAAATAAATAAATATTCATCATGCTGTCTATCTAGTCTGAAAAAATAACTGTAACCTTAGTTTTTTGTTGTTATCATTAAAATTTAATTTACTTTAAAGTAGTGTTGTAAGTATTTAATGTAATGTAATCAGAAATGTTTTTTTTAATTCTCAACTCTGATTTCAATATTATTAAATTACGGGAATCGTTGTACTAAATCTAGAAATATTTAGTTATATTATTAAGTTATTTGAAGAGAAAAATATGAGTAGAAAGTAGTCGTTCATGTTGAAATAAAATACGATGAGTATTGTTCAAAACGTAGGTAGGCCTATGTTAAATAGTCATTGCAACACCCTGGATCAAATAATATCATGTAGGTATTCCTACGAAGTATAATGTATATAATTTAGTACATCAAGTTGATGTTTTACTCGCGTGTACGATACTTGCAAAAAAACAAATTATAGGTATCTAGAACATTGGGTAATACGGTAAACCGTTGGAATATGATATCATGAAAATTTGCATAAATATATATTATTTTAATATGATTAAACAGTTTAAATAATTTAAATATTATATTAGTATAATAGTTGAAAGTTATAAAAAATCATATGATTTTAAGTCACATGGAAATATATGGATACTTAGCCTCATCAAACGTCTTATATATTCGTCCTAAAGACGAATGGAAAATTATTGTATATTTTCCTTTATAATTATTGTATATTTTCCTTTATAATTATTGTTCAGAATGTTCATAAAAACGTTCTAATTAGAATATTTTTTTTTTGTAAAAATGGTAAATGGTTTTACTGTGAAAAATAATTTCTCACTTTTCGTGATCTACTTTTGTCAACCACTTGCCATTATTTTAAAAAAAAATTCCCAGAAAGCTTACTTCTGCAACATACAGAGTAAGTTTGAATCAAAAAAATCAAAAAAATCAATGACATTTCATTGTATACAGACAACCGATTCTGAGTGAGAGAGATGAACAATATTAATATACTTCAAACGATCATAAAATATAACCGTGTACATATGTATTATACTATTATAGTATTATCTATATTTTTAAATTACTGCAGTAAGAACAACTTGTGAGGTCATTTTATCACGTTTTCAAGCTTTAAGTATCTAAATTGGTAATTTTATGAATTGTAAGTACCTACAATATATCCTAGCTAATTTATGAAGTTTTAGTCACCTAATTATATAATATTACCCAACCAAATTATAATACATATTAAATGTGTGGGTTGGAATACAATTTTGCATACAGGTACCTGTGCAAAATATTTCATCTCATGTTTTTTTCCTAAAATTTCTGATTTTTTTAAGTGTATTTCTTTTCTAAGAAGAATATTTTATTTTCAAACGAATTTAACTATGATCTTTGTTAAAAGCAATCGATTTCTTACTCTGCTTAAAATCTAAAAATTGCAGTCCCGGATTAAGATTAGAATAAAAAAAAATATTATTGGCAACAACTCAATTTTGTTAATTGTTCGTCGGTCATCGGCGCGCAACACGTAAAACCCGAAGCACGATTATCGTTCTTATTAATATACTCTGTTTATACGTTGTACAAAAACGATACTACAGACGATGCACGCTTAGAACTTATAATATACACTTACACAAGGATAACAAAATATAATTGTATGGACAAACAGAGTATTGTTGTTATTACGTGTTGTTTGCCAACGTTAAACTTAGATATAATATGTAGAATAACATAATACTAACATTCATAACATCAGAAATTACAATTGCCAGTACGAAACAAATGAGTTTTACCCGCGGCGTGGCGTCGAGAAGACCAAACTATAAAAGTTTAGGTAGTAAAATGTGTTTACTACTTTTCGACAAATGCTGATAAATTGTCCGGCAGATTGGCGTACAATAAATTGATACACACCACGCGCGTGCGCACATATTACACACATCATAATATTTTATAATATAGGTACGTGAAAATGCCAATACGGAACTACTTTTACGGTCCTTTCACGTAAGCCTATAATAAAGCTGTTTCATTGTGTCTCGAAGAAACCAACACGAAGATTGTTTTATGCGGTTGTAAGATTAAAATAATATATTACATGTACGCGTATTATTATATGTGCGTATAGGTATTGTAGGTACAATATTTTGCAAGAAAGCTTTAAAGCTCTCGTAGTTTTCAAGCCCAGTGGAAAATTAACAATCACGTACGTGAAAGAAAAACTACTACGCAAAATTAAACAATTTGATAAAATACGTTTACGATATTCCTGCTATTTTAATTGAAATAATAATTATTAATTATAACTTATTAGAAACCTTATAGGTAGATGCAAATTATTCCGTAGAAATAACTTAATATTCTCCTAGAACTTAGAAGGAAGTATACATAATTATAAAGTGAACTAAAATGAGAATTTATATTTATGATCAGATTTTATTTCAAACGGAAATTGCGTTTTGTGCACAATCAATTTTTATTAATTCCACAAGGATTAAAACAGTAAATATCCTAAGATTTATAGATCATTTATTTATATTGTTGAACGAAGAGTTAAATTTTTATTTTTTTGTGACAAATTATAATAGTTGTTGAGTAATAGGTGTATTTTAAATTATAGGATATATTGTATTTTAATAAGATATCCCACTATTACATGGAATAATTTAGATTTCGATAAAAGTTATGCATAGCATTTAAAAGAAAGTTCATCATCTCAACGAATATTTAGCCAAAGATAAATCGTATTAAATGTACATTGAACTATATACCATTATGTATTTATGTGTGATTACTTTACTTTTTAATGTTTATACAAACATTTTAAATGAATGTATAATAATAATTATGAATATTTATTATTTTTTGTTCTTTTGCTAACCAATGAAGTATTTATATCTATTTTTACAATTTATTATAAAAAAAAAGTTATAAAATATATTGTAATAGTGAAATGTGAAGGTAATAATGCCATTATAAATTTAGTTCAATTTGTATCTGAATAATTAAATAATGCACTTTTAAAGGCATTTACTTCAATATACTGTATAGGTACAATGTACATACGAATTATGCATAATACTTTATACAAATATTTAAATAATAAAGTACCTAAGCATATTTTTTAATTTTTACTTATTACATTATTTTACTAGGTGTGCAAAATCTTTTGTATGATGAAAAAATGATATTCATATATTCAAATATAGGTGTGAATTTTATAAGTTTAATTAGGCGTTGTTTGTGTCATGTATTATAGCTAAGATGTAGGTAGATATTATATTATGATTGAAGAAAACAAGCATCGAACACAATATTAATTAAATGCAGCTTATCACACATAAAAATTACAAATTATATCAGCTACCGAAGCTTTGTTCTCGATATGTTTAAGTAATTTAATATGCAGAACAAAAAAAGTACTTATAGCATGATTTTTAATTATGTATCATTATAATTAAAAAATACCGTTTACAAAATCACTACCGAAATTTTACCTCTAATCCTGTAGAAAAGCAATCATGAGTGACTGATAATTGTATACATTCAATGTATGTAACTATTTACTTTAAATGTTGTTCCTTTGATGTATTTTATACACACAATATTTGTTTAAAGAGTAATCAATGCTTATACATAAAAAAAAAAAACATTTAACAATATGGAGTTAATTTGAAAAAAAAGCTGGCTAAAGAATTGTGTAATGGAAAACAATCAAACAATCTACTATTATCAAAAGGTTTATGTTTAAATACATTTATTTATGGATTATATAATTAATGTAATAGGTAGGTACTATATTGGTTTATCATTTATTATTTAATTTTTAATCGAACGTAAACATGTTGCGACAAATTGATTTTGATTATTCCAAAAGAGCAAAATATATTATGTAAGTATAGAATTGTTACATAATTAACATTATTATTAAACAGTAATATTTTGGGCGATGCTTGGGTGACGTAGGTACTGACATTATCGGTGTCCACATTCTAATAACTCAAACCTGGCAACCACCTGTCCCTAGTAAATTGTTCCACTGTTCATTGAATATGTAGTTTCTTAAATATATATATATCTTGTGAAAATGGCCGAGATTTAACTTATCGATAATAATCAATAAAACTATGGGTCTATGGTTTTATATAGTTATTTCAAATACAAACAGCATAGTTTTGATTCTAAATCGATGGTTTTATTTAAATTACAATAACTGTATTTAATATTATAATTTACGTTTACGTTTACTTGTCTTAGCTTCCAAAACTTAAATATGCTTATGTCTTAACCGATTAGGTACTTTAAGCCATAACATATTACACTTCAGTGGTTCCATTATACTGCTTGTATTACAAAATCGTGTAGTTCCAAACATATTGCATTTTACTTTAAAATCGTTTGTCGGTGATGAGTAACGTGCATTTAATTAAACGTCATGTCTGCTATGGTGCTATTTGGTACATTATTTAATTTCATGGTCGTTATGTTTTTTTTTTTTTTTTAAATTATAGGTTAGGCATATTTAAATTAACTTTACTAATACATTGCCCAGTGCCCACTACTTGTTAAAACACTAAACATCAGTTGTGCTTAAATATAGGTGTTAGGCATTCATTAAAATGGACCTGATGTAGTTATGTCTTTATGTATTAGTTCATCTAAGGTAAAGAATTAATTATTGTTATTTAAGTTGTACGCATAACTTATATAACGTAACTACACGCTAGAGCTGTACCTATATTAGAGTAAGTTGTAACTTGTACTAAAATAATATGTGTGTGTCGTTCATGGATAGGTACGTATTACAAATACACTACCTTTAGGTTGAAGCTAATATATATTTTAAACAACCAATTTAATATTCTGAGAGGTATGTTATAATAATATTATATACCAGATCACTGTTGGAGTACGAATACAATGTACTCGTATAGTGTACTCTTGTATTATATTGTATTTGTATGACGTGTACTTTATAGTATGGGAATAATAAACTAAAAAATGTTCCAATGATTTCAATTATTTTAAATTTGAACAGTTGTGACAGTTCGATCGTGGACCGACCCAACAAAACTGTTGAATCGAACTGCCCCCGTGGCCGACCGCCGCTTTATAGCAAGGTCGCCAACCACGAGCCGAGACCTGGATAGATCGGAGCACCGTGGATTTGATTATACACAATAATAAATGCATACACCAGGAAGAGTTAATAACGAGGGTAATACTAATAATAATAATAATAACTCAAGACACGGAAGTTATGTGCAAAAAATGATATATTGGAAGTTGGTGCCGAGAAAGCTCAACAGGGCGTAAAACTCGGACATAATAAAAATAGCTTACACAACGAGCAAATGACGAGGCACAACAGATACGTATAGTATAATAATAAAAATGTGTTTAAACAACCATGCCTAGACCCCAATGGCTCCACTGGACGGTTACCGGTCAACATGGCGAAATATAATATGTACAACGATAATAAATTACAATAATAAATAAAATGTTTACCAGCCAGATATGTACAGATTTTATGTTACCAGTACACACATACGGTATCGCCCGTCTTTCCGCCGGCATTGCCGGGGAGGATTTCAGCTGTCGCTACTCCATCGTCCACAAATAAGGCAGCTTCATCAAAACAAAAAAATATGAACTTGTTCGTTCGGCAGCAGCAAGCGAAAAAAAAAAAAATAATAGAACACGGGCCGGCAATAGCCGGTCGCCGCCGCTGAAAAAACGGGTGGTGGGAAAAGTATAATTCTAACATTGATTAGATTAGTTGGGTATTGTGATTAAGGTGTCGCCTGCGATGTGATTGCGAACAGAGGTGGTGTGGTGTGCGGGTGGTGATGCGGTGGATACTAGGTGTATAGTATACGCGGCGTATTTCATATATTCTACTCATTATCAGGAGGCATTTTTGTTACGTTACACAGTTATAAACCACTAAAAGATCTTTTTATTTAAATTGTATTCACCTTACATTATCAGTATCCGTAGATGATTATCTACTGTTTATCGATATAGGCATAACTAAATTGACTCTAATAAATTGGGTACTTGGTTGTTCATTACATTTACATAGACTGCATGTCTACATAGCAACAAGAATTGCATGCAACATTTTTTTATCATTATACGTGCATATCTATTACTAATATCTATTACTGATATCTTAATATTTTAAGATCACTGATTAAACTTAAAGCTCTATAACATGCTGTTCATTATTATATTGAGTGAGCGACGACTGACTTAGTCCAGACGCTTATTATACTTACATATTATTATTATACTAGCGTTGTTACTTTAATAAACATTAAACAAATAATATGACTAACGACTGTACGAGAAAGACATGGCACTGTACCTATCTGTAAATGTTTCCAAGTTATAGTTAAAAGGTATTTCAGATGATTCTACCTGGGTCAGCCCTAAATATAACTAAACATATTATATTATTTGCAACACTATATTCGTAACACTGAATTAGAATGGGTTAATAACTAACCTATCACGGCAACACAAAATTAATAAGTTAATTAGTAATACTATTATGTAACTACAGTTAAATAATATAATGTTGAACGATACTCGATGTTCGATGCTCTGACGTGTACTTATATTTTGTATTGAGCATCCTTTTGTTTTGACTAGGTGCTTAATTAAAACACGATGAAAAAGTTGAGTCAAGAAATGAGAACATCACAAAATCAATTATCATGACCCCACAATTTTGTTCACAAGTTAATTTGGCAATCATTTTAAGAGAATTCATGAGTGGCGTAATTGTAAATGTTGTACCTGTGGGTTGGACATAAAAATAACCCTTTGAGGCAAACGAAATGAGATATTCTCCCTTTAAAAACTAGTGATAAGTGGTGGCATATTATCAAGATTTCTACGACATAATAATTTACATTTTGTTATTATATTAAGTATTGTATTTATCTTCTTTTCCTTAAAGATTTTTTCTATTATTATTATTTTTCTATTTTTACAAGCAATATACAATCTGTATAGTTTGATACAATAAGAATAATGAATATGGACTAAAAATAACAAATGTGACGTGTTATTTTGACATTATTTTGATAAAAGGAGCCACCCATTGATGGAACTTCATATGATTTCTTAATTATTTTGATTTTTTTTTATATATGTAACAAATCACTAAACTACTGTGCATTAGGCGCCTTTGAGGATTACCAAGTATAGTAGCGTAGGCCACATTTTTTATTAGAAAATTCGAATGAGTACTTAGGTGGTTGTGGAATCTTTTATAGGAATATTTATGTTATAACATATTGCTTTTAGTTTTAAGTCTAAACGTAGAGAAAAAATTAAGATGTAGTTAGGTACATTTGTTAATTTTTTTAAAGCAATATTTTGAAATGCTTGAATTTTGTTTATGATTGATTTTTTTGTATTACTCCATAGCCGCAGATTGTATTATTGGTTTGAGTAGACTTTTGAATTTGAAGTATTAAATAACAAAAATTAAAAATATAGTTCATCAAATATTCAAATATATTAAAGTATATTATTTGTTTACATTTTAAATATTTGCGATATCAGGTTTAGATTTATTTTAGAAAAAATAATGTATAATTGTTGTATGTTATAGGACTTTTCTTTTATTATATATTAAATTTTTATAACAAGGGTTATTACCCCAACAAAAATTATAGATTAAAAATTGATTGTCAAGAGAACCATAAATATGTATTCAAAAGGTGAACATAAATTCTAAAATGAGTGAGAAACTCGTCTCACTAAGCTCACATGGTTGCAACTTCTAGGAAAGTTATGTGATGTTAATCGATTTGGAAATTATAATGATTCATTGCATTCGAAACACAATTCAGAGCATAGATCAGTAAACACCATGGTTGATGATCTTTCATACGAAATGTTCAATGTTAGTTAGTTTTTTCTCATGCTTAAAAAAAACGATCAAATGAACAATAACAACTTTTCCAAAGTACCCATACTTTACATATATAGATTTAAAAAATACTACCTGAAGTAGAAACCTTAAGCACTCCTGCAAGAAAAATATTCACAAAAGCTGATGAAAATATATTTTGACTCGTTTTGAGTTGTTTACGGACAATTTCAGTTTTAATTTTTTAGTTTTTTTTCTGTAAATGTTAATACAATTGTATTTGTTCGGCCGAAAAGTTTGACAATTTTATAAAAGGTTCTTGATATATTGTTACAACAGCAGTAGAAAAAATAAAAATACATATACACTTTTTTTACTAGGCCTATAAAGTTCAAATTTTGAAAAAAAATAACAAATTTAAAATTCAAAAAATATTTTGTAGCTATAAAATGAATAAAATGTTCAATATAATTTTATATATAGGGATTGAAAATATAAAACAATATATACCTAATTCTATAACCAAAAAATATATAACATGGTTTCTTTTATTGTTGTTTTAAGTTCAAATTTGGAAGAAATTACTTATTTAAACTAAGAATAACGAGTTTAGTTATTTTGTTTTAATTTAAAAATATTAGGTATTCTTGGATACTTGAATCTTTTAAAGTAGGCATGTTCTTATATTTTATACACACAATGACATTTTCAAATGCAATTATTTCGACAAAAATGAATTTAATCTACCACAATGCCTATTATATACTAAAATAAATTACTTTTATCACAATAATACCATAAAATATACCTACTTAGTGATATTATAGACTGACAGTCTTCGTTCATAATCATTTTCGGATACAATGATTTTATATCATTGAATTTAAATTTAACACATCCAATACAGTGACTTTCTAGACACTTAATGTACAGCAGAGCATTACCCACTTACCCGCTTTTGTAATGGTTGGTTCGTATTTTTGACATATATATTTAACAATTGATATCTAACTGCAAAAAGTTCATGGTCAAAACTATTAACACATCTATTTTATTTATTTTAAGATAAAAAATTATAATTAAAACCAATTAAAAAAAGGTGGGCAAGTGGGTACCGATATTATGTAGGTTAATTATAAGTGTTGTGTAGTGAATGTGTTGAATTTGAATTCAATACATACAATCAAAGGTTAAAAACGATTCTGAAAGAAAACGGTTTGTCAACCTAAATTACTAAGTTTATTTTATGATATTTTTGCGTTTAAAGTAATTAATTTTACTATTAACTTAAAATTTGGAAATTATAAAGTTATACGAAGAATAACAATTTTTGTTATTTTGTTATAAATTAAAAATATTATTATTTATTCGTGGATATATGAAACTTTTAAAGTATATAATTTTATTGAATGCACATAATAACATTTTCAAATGTTTTCGGCAAAAATTAATTAAACTTACTGAGTTACTAAAATATCTATAACAATAATTTTATAATGTTTATATCTGTTTCTATTTTTTTTTTTTTGTTAACATTATGAACATATGAGGAACCTTGTATAAAATAATCAAAAATAAGTTATGAAAATTGAAAATTGTATACGTTTTAACTACAAAAAATTACATTTTTGTAGCTCAGTTTATGAATGTATCAAAATTTAAGATATAAATTCTTATAAAAAAATTCGTACTTATATATCATTAATATTTTTGAACAGCTATTATAACAACTTGTGAGGAAATATGCAATAATAGATGTTCAAAATGTTTGAACCAGTTTATAGGAAAAAAAAACTAAAAAAGTTTTAAATCTTAATTGTTTATAAATATTTCAACAATTTTAATACAAACATTTAGTGAAAATTTTTCGTGTTCATAGTTATTTGATTTTGAATTAAAACAAAATAAAAATATCCTTAATTTAAGCGTGAATATCCAATGACGCATATATTTGAACTTCAAACGTTCATAAGAAATTAAGATGACTTTTTTTTATTTAAGTTATACAAACTTATGAGGAGTATTGCATTAAATTCTTAAATTTTAGATATAAAAAGAAAAAAATTCTACTCAAAATAATTTGTAAATTTTCGTGATTTTAACGAATTTTTTTCAAAATGATAACTTCAGATGCTGATAGAACATTATTGTAAATTATTCTCCACTTTTTTTTTAATGACACTAATACAAAGTATGAATATCATCCTCTTATTCAATTTTAAAGTTTTTGATCACACAACAAATTATATATAGACAATAATTGAAAAAAAAACTGTAAAAAGGTTGTATCAATTTGAAATTTTAAAGTATTGAACAGAAATATTTCAGAGCTAAAAAATTATAAATTTATAAAAATGCCATGCATTATTACAGTACGTTTATAACCAAGAATAACTTTTGATACAGACATTCACTTAAAAATGTTCAATTTTATTATCTTATCTGTCACAAAACCACATATGAAATTAACATTTATGCATTGTTGTACCTATATCAATACACCTATCGTATACGATAAGTCGTTTAATGTTTACTTAGTTTAATATTCTTATAGGTTTTATAATAATAAATAGCACGTGGTTAAAAAGTGTATTGAAACATCGATGTTAGACAATTTACAAACAGTATAGTAAAAAAATTATGTCAAACAAATTTGTGTTACAGTTTAATAGTTATTATAATCAATAATGTCATTGCTATAATATTGTAACATTAATATTGATACCTGTACTATTTGTTTCCCAACTCTGTGAAAGATATTATTACTAATTTACATTCTACAATAATGCCTTTCCGATATTACTTAATATATCGTTAGTAGTTCTTAGTTGTAGTAATAGCTAACAACATAACAATATGTACTCGTATTATATTATCTAGTTTGAAAAACAAAGATGTCTAAATGCAAAAACGTAATTAAATTATAGTAGAATGCGTGAATGGCTCGAACTTGAATACAACATATGTGCAAATATCGTATACTCGATGTAAAAACTCAATAATATAATAAACATAATATTCCCGTGTAAAAATTGTTTGCTGATTTCTGACAATAAAACCGAATGTATTTAATTGATATTCCCAACGATACCTACAACATCGTGAAAATAAAAACATTAAAAAATACACGCATAAACATAACGATAGGTAACATATACATTTATGTTTGTGTCTTACAAACGGATTTTGATTTAAAGACATATTATATATTATATATTAATACAACTACTAATAATTCTTAAACGGTTATCAACTAGAATTTCATGGTCCTGAAATACCTTAAGAAATATGTTGCATTAATATACTTATGTGGCTGGACCACATATTGCATGAATCACATACTCACGAGCGGTGGTATGCGCCGTGGATGTACGCAATTGCGTCAACTGTAATTCGGTTAGCGTCTGGAACGCGTCTCGCCGGAAACAATATACTTCAAGAGACAAACCAAGTAACGTTTGATCGTCTACAAGACGTGTAGGGATGACATTTTTGAAAACAAACCCATCAGACCGAAAATGCCGTTTATTGAAAAAACCGAGACCAGTAGACCAACTATAAATGCGCACGTTTGAGGGAGACGTTCAACATTTATCTTATTGGTCACGGCGTGTTGTGGTCAGTAACAACATTTTAGGCGGATGGAGTAAAAATTATAAAATAAACGGCTTTTCAGGTATATAAAGCTATTACGTACAAAGTTTATGGCATTTTAATGTGTCCTTCACTCTTACTGCTATAGACTCTTTTATGTGTATTAGTGTTATAACCCAAACCCTTAAACCCATAAAATCCCTTAAAAATCTCAAATCGTGTAAAATTTAACATTATGTTTTTGGCCGTTTATTTTATAAAGTATAGGATTTTGTTTTCAGTTAATCGATACAAATTTAAAATACTTCATATTGAATTATTAAATATAAAGTATTAAAAGTGACAAATTGTATTAATACTTAATACCAGCCACTAAATAAATATTGGTCACACTACAGAAAAATGGCGAAAAACACTGCTAACGTAGTAAAGTCTAACTAAATGATATTACTGAACACCGGCAGTGGCGCTGAAAGGCGTATCCCCTTAAAAGTACCGATAACCATACTTTTAGATAAATGGTCTCTGGTTGGTATAGTTTCAACGCAGTTTCCGCGCTGATGTGAGTATTAGCGTGATTGATGCGCCACTCGAATCGGCCGTTGGTAAATGTGCTCGTTCTGCCGATGTTCACCAACTAACACGGAGTATAATCGTACTTCGAAATTTTATTTTAACTTTTCCAACTACATGTTGACCTAAAACTTGTGTAAATGAGTAAAACATATGGTTATCTGAGTTCAGTTGACAATGGTCTATGATGATTTAATATCTGCCTTAAACGCCATCGACCGAATTTGCCAATAGACCATTTTATCAGATCAAGTATTGGGCTCAATATTGAAATATTACGGTGGCATACCGATGATGGTGATGATAATATTATGATGCAAAAATGATTCAGATAACAGATTTGACTTTCACGTTACATCATTATAAAATTATCAGAACCAGGTTATATTTTTTAAATCAAATTTTATGAAAACAAATAACAAAAAAGGAAAATGTCACAGCTCAAAAAGTAACAAAATATTTTAAAAATCATACCGTGTATAGAAAATTATAATACCTACGTATGTCCTTTATATACTTTATGAAAATTATAAGTAGTGGTTATGAAATTGTTGAGTAAGACCAGAAAAAAACTGATATTGCATTTTGGTTGGTCATTTTTACTGCTCCAAAAAGGGGCTGATATACAACAAAGAAAAATGCTCATCATTGTAAAATCAATAGATCCATGATATTTAAGGGGTAAAACTAAAGAATTTCTACCATGTCATTGCTGCTTGCTATTTTATTATTAAGTTAAAATTACTATAAGTCCTGTAACTTAGCTAGTAATACACTGGTATATATTATAACTACGATCAACAAGTTGGATTGCAATAAAAAATTTAAATATCATAGAAACTAATTTTTATTCAATAAATCATTATATGAAAGCATAAAATTGAAAATGTAACAAGTTTATAATCCACAATTATAGTGGTCAAAAAGTATTTTATTGATGGCCTTAACTGTATTTTGTTAATGTTATTTTATAGATGTACGACTATAAAATTGCTAACACTCATAGAATTTAGTAGAACATTTCAAAGGTCACTAAAAAATTTTCTAATCTTTTCAAATAAATATTAATATGTTATTATACATAGGCATAAACCATACATGCATGCAGTGTACGTCATAATTATAGAAGATACATTTTCAGTACATTTTAACTTTTAAGGACATTTCAAAGACATTTTAATAAGATCAATATCAATGATGTCCATCAAAATACACTTTAAAATAAAATGTTCAAAACGGTTGAAAAAAATCAAAAGGCAAGAAATCTTAATTGAAATCTTAAAATCACCTAGATAGTTCAACACAATTGTTTTAAAAATGTTATACCTATTCTGATATCAAAAATATATTTTTATAAAATACTATTCTATCATGCGATTATTCAACGAGATATAAAGTTTTATCATTCAAGTAAAATTTGGTTGTGGGAAGTTAAAATTACACTCTCCACGGCACTGTGCACCTCTATTTGTGAATATCAAAGAAGCAGACACATATAGGGTTTTGAAGAGACTTGGGTCTCTGACCACCACGCCACAACACAAAGTGTGGGTTTCCGGTATGCTTAATTACGAAACTTGATAGTTTCACTCAAGTCCGATCGAACGAAAGGATCTCTTTTAGACCGCGTCCACTGAAAAGCAAACTTTGTTCGCCACCGCCTCAGCATTTTCACTGCAGCCTCCGACCGGTCGTTTTCGGTGTTTGTTTGCATACAAAACATTATTTATAAACAATGTAGGTAATATAATATTATCTCATTATTATGTACGACGTGTTGTGAACCGCCACTAGCCGCGACAATACGAATAAATTATTTTCATCATCATATACGTCATCATTTTATCGTTTTTGGGTTTTTATGTTTATTTTATTCACATTTCTTTGCACGAATGACGATTTCCATTAGTTAATTGTGCTGTATAATTATATTAGTTGATTACTCCAATAAATGGGAAACTTTACAAGCAATACAGTCCGTGCGAAGAAAACGTCCACGGATTACATTGAAGAAAATTGATGTTACAAAAAAAAAAAAACAGGCAATAAGTCGCTTTACGTTACAAGAGTTATCAAGTTTATCTCAATATTGAGTAGGTTACTGCACTAGATTTGTTAAATTTTAATTCGATGATAAATCATTGTACACGATGAAAAATTAATCCAATAGAAGACTATCTGGAAAAAGTTGATCTATTTTTTTTCCAAAAACAAAAAGCATACATATTTTGTTATAAAATACCATTATTTAAAACAAAAAGTCCTTTTGTATTTTTAAATCTATATAACAAGAACTTATTCAGAGTATTATTTTAATTGTACTAACTAGTTTTTCAGTGCATGTAAACATCTTTATCGATTGTTTTTTTTAACAAATATTTAAAAAATTAAAAATATTTCAAACATCTATAGACTATAAATACTATAAAATTGTTTAAAATTGTTATCTTAAATATTTTGAAGATTTCATTGTATATAAAACATTATAGAGGGACGAGGAGACCGAGTGGTCTGACGCGTCCGCTGCCGGACTCGGTTCGATCCTCGGCCACCGGGCGGCATTTTTCTCCGGACAAGTCGCGGTGACCGGAGAACAAGTGCTGCCATCCCCCACCCCCGGGGCATGGCAGAAACCTACGGGTGCCACATTCGAAATTCTGCCAAAAACAAACACACACGTGCTCCCATAAACCATCAATACTGACCTCCAATATCTACTAAATACTAATAGCAAATGGCCACAGTTGCCGGGCTCTAGATCAATAAAAAAAAAAAAAAACATTATAACATAAGTAAAAGTGGAATGTGTACTAATATTTTTTGTATAATAACAAAATGACAAAAATAGGTAATTCATTGCTATTATAGAAGTAGTATATTAACCATAATGTAATTACACGTTTAATCACAAACATTTTTTTTTTTAATTAAAAACTTCAACCACTTGTACAAACTGTATGTGATTTTGTCCTTAACTTTTTTTTAATATGCTTATTAGGACCCATGTACTACATTTTAAATGTTTTTACTAAAAAAAAACCATTTCAAAAATAAATAGTCGACTTTTCAAATGAGATTGTGTGTCTTGAAAATGTTTACATAAATATTTGGTGAAATTTTAAAGTCGCTAGGGCTATTCATTCAAATAAAACAAAATAGATTTTGTCGAAATCCATCGAAATCTCCCCAAAGGACCAACTAGATTCAATTTTCTGTAAATTACCTCATAGTTGAAAATCGAATTATTTTTACTGATCCAATAGGTTCATATCACTCCACTCTGAATCCATAAATCGATTTTAAATATTTATATTGTTGAACATTACATCATATTTTATTAATTGAATAATACAAATCATATAAATAGGTACTCATTTTTTACCGTCCTTTCGGGATGTATCAATAGTTATGAAAAAGGTTTAATGTGTGAAAGAGTGCACGTATCATCGATTTTCAAATAACAAATTTAGTGTTTGAAATACAAATTTATAAAAAAAAATGCCACCCATTATTGGTGTTTTGAATATTTTTCAAACACTTAATATTTACAAATGACTAATATGTTTGAAATTAAAATTAACTAATTTTATTTCAACGTCTTCACCTTAAACGTCCTTGTTAAAGATACTACCACCATAAAAATATGTGGTTATTTTTAATATGACGATTTTGTGGGTCCAGATGTTTTTGTTTTTGAAATAAAGATTAAGATATTTTACATCAAAAGCTAACTTATTTTAATTTTAAAATAATCATACATAAGCAGTTTTAATATTCAGATAAAACATGTAAATACTTAATTTATAGTTAGTTAGTTTATTGATGTTGCAAGGTTTCCTTTCTTATTTGATAATAAAAATTAAATTACTAAATATGTATATTAAAATAAGAAGGAAGTACACATTTAAATAATATTTTTTTCTTAATTGTGTATTACAAATAATAAATAAATAGTATATAAAATAAAATAAATGTTGATGCTTTGGAAATACTGTGTTATATACTTGATTTTTTTAATGTATTTTTATAGAAAGTGTATTTGTAAAAAACGTAAATAAATGAAAAATGTTAATTTTTATTCAAAAATTTAATTTTTTTTTGCTATACTATCATTTCTTTACAAAAATAAAACAATTATTTTTTCATTCATTAAAATATTTTAATTATTTTACTATAATATGATTTTTGTTTAACAACTAACTCAGTTCGTTGTGCCATGGACATAAAAAAAGTATTCTAGATAATAACTTTATAAATACCTACTTATGCATTTGCGCCAGAAATATTTTGTTTTTAAATAGATTAACTATTCAGAATCATTAAGTAATAATTATTACTGTATTTATATTACTAGGTATGTATTAATGTTTTTGAATTAGCAAATAAGATAAATATTATATGGCCATTTTAGAGAGAAGAGTATGTATTTTTAAATGCAAATTAATACAATTTGCTATCAATTAAAAAGATTGAAAAATATAAATTGAAATAATTTAACAGGTACGTTGTTATTTCTACCACAAAGCTGGATTAAAAGAAAAGTTTGAAAAGATTTAAAACAAATTAATGGAAAAGAGGTTATAGCCTAAATTAAACCGAGAAAAACATTATACGTGGGTACAGCCATTGGTTTGATGTTTTTGTATCAACCGTTTCTCATGGTTCATTGCATTTTATGGCATTCAGATAAAATTTTCTTAAACCTTGATACTCGTAGTAATTAATTAGAACTATAAGTTTCTAATATCTAAACATCTTTTGAAAACAAACTAAACGTATAAACGAGTTAATTTTATTGGTTGAACAAACTGTACGTGTATGATGTTAATCGTTATATTGTTATAAGCCAAACTTAGCTACCTATGAACATTCTTGAAAAACTAATATCAGTTTATCGCAGCTGTGAATTCTCAACTCCTATACCGTATGTCTGTATAAGGTATTTTTAAGTTATACCTCATTTAATAAACTTAACATTTGAAGCTATGCAATATCCACCCTCGTGACCTACACGGTCACACTAACCACTTACATCAGTGGTCCTGTCGAAACGTGCGTTTAATATTATATCGGTATTTCTAGTATTTTTTCACACGTCGTTCTTCCATACCGAATAATGTACTAAAGTCTCATTCAGACAAACTCGTTATTGTTTCATTAGTAAATATTACGATTGCTTTATGTGTGTTTTCGATCATGACACACTTTTGTTATCAATGTCGGGTGGTTCGATGTTAGGGCGAAAACTTCCTAATCAAACTCTGCCGTCCATTAGATAAATGGATGCTGTTAAGAAGGGACGAAGGCGTTACTCAGTAACCTGTTTCCCACTCACACTTGACCGAATAGACAATAAAAGCAATTGTTAGCACTTAAACATAAAAGCTGTTCTAGCGAAATTGAGTGTTGAAGACTTTGTACATATAGGTACCTATGTATACAATTACACGTTCAATCGGGAAATATCCACATATACCTATATTATGTTTGATAAACATTTTACACATACTATGATATGCTATAATATAGCTGCTACCTATCACAAATATGAAAAATGAACAAATGGCCAACATATTATTTAAAATTATCATTATAATATAATAAATATTTATAATAATTGATTTTCAAATAGATTTGATTAAATTTTTTATATTAAATTAAAATAAGCTTAACTTCATACTAAACCATGAATAAAAAGTAGAGTGGACAAGATAAACTATTTTAAGTCATAATTTGCTTGCATAATTATTATAGTTTTTGTCTTTGTGACATAGGTATATTATAGTCACGATAGCAGCTGTCTACCTAACAAAAAATAACTGTAGTCTGAAGTACTTATAATATTATTTGTATAAAATGCAATAATGTATTTCTCTTATTGTTAATGTAATATGATTATGATATATGATTTTTTAAATGTATCGTGTGGAAGAGTACATTATAATTATCACTCAGGAAAATTGATAAATACTAGGTACCTACAATTATTATTGAGAAGCTAACATTTCAAAACACTAAAATACAACTAAAAAAACTCACTCTGTACTAGAAAAAACATTATTAAAATTTAAAAATAGATACTATTGTCGCAAATATATTTGAGTTTTTTTTGTTGTGTTTTGGGTATTGCAGTAAGTGTAATATACATGGCCTACATCGTGATTAACCATCACTGGTGATCAATCGTATAGTTATTCCTAAGTATTTGAGATTTTGATACGATTTAAAACAAGGGGTGAACTGGCCCACTGACCTTCTGTCTTGTAGAATAGTAGTATTCTCTTCAAATACATGGACATGAGGTCCTTCATTAATAAGCATCAAGGGGCCATACTTTAAAGAAGCACATCTTAAATATTTTTTATCCTCAACTGTAATTTCTGAATGTTATAATATTATACAATAAATCGATACTCCTCCATAATACATTATTCAGATATTCTATTGGTACAGAACCCATTTATAAATAAGAGCATTTAGTAATGTAATACTTTTCAAGAGTCGCGGCTGTGTTTGACAAAAAATACTAATTGCTCCTTTGTATTTTCCTGAATGTGAGACCTTCTTTAATTGTGGGTCAGTAGGTTTTTATAGGTAAAGTCCACTTTTGTTTATAACCATGAATATTGATTAAAAAGTTCCTCATAAGTGGTTATTATAGTAAATTTACTAACGAGGCACACTTGAAACTTACTATTCACCATAAATTAGTTTTCTCGTTTTTATAATTTATTTTGAAAATAATGGTAGGCGATTGCAATTATTGTGAAATATGACATTTTTTCCAAGCTTAACATCTTTTTAAAAATATATTTTACAAAGTTTTTTTTTTCATATAAAAAGAATCTTAAAATTATTTTTCATTCGCTTCTATCGGCACTTGAACGAATTTGATGTTACACCCCTAAATTCCTTTATTTGCACCAATGCATTTAATACAATTAATCGTATATAAATACTAAAAATGTACGTAATAAGTATAATTACGTACCTAGTTGAATATATTATAATTTTAATTGAATTCACTACCTATTCATTTATTGTGTAATAATAAATAGGCAAGTACTATTATATTTGCAGAATTGTAATCCAATTGATATAATTCTTTGAATTAAATATAAAAATATTCTATACGTATATTGAACTTTAAAATATTTTTTATGACTAATTTTAATAATATTCTAGGAAACTTTCCAATTAATTAATTTTCAATTAGGTAATAAAAATGTCTCTAAGTTACTGACTGAGTATATTAATTATTGCAATATAAAAAGAAAATAAATTCAATAGAAAGTTAGATTTTTAATTTCTTTACTTTAATAAATTGTATATACATTTTTGAGGAAAATTTTTCGGAAAAAATAATATCGTGCTATTCTTGGTAAAGTATAGTTTGAGGAACCGAATGATTCCAAAAGTGTGCGCAATTAATTGAAGTATTTTGAACAGGTATAATACAAATATAAATACCATAAATTACCTACAACTTACGAGTACTGCCGATAAACGCCTATTATTTATCGAAAACGTTTTAAATAAAATGTACTGAACAACTAAATTTACAGCCAATGTCTAAAACATTCCAAAATCTGTTCAGAATGGTTTTTAATGCTTAGATAAATTGATTTAAGATTTTTACTTCTCGATCTCTCTGTATAATCTCTTGACCTATAATACATAATCCTGTAATACATAATCCTTATACCATAAATAATCCCAGAAAAATACGAACGTTACGAATATAATTCACTCTAAAAATGCCGTATGAATTGATAACTAAAACTTTCTTAAAATATAGCCTACTATGTGATCCATGCGAAAAACCAATTATTAATTTCTACAAATCTATGGAGTATAATAAATTGTACAATACAATATTAAACAAATAGCCTTATGAAATATGATGAAAATGTATCCTAAATAATTTTGATTACTAATTAATAGTCACTTAATCATGTATTTATTTTTCCGTAAAAGAACCTATTATAAATTATAATACACAAAATATATACAACATACCTACATAATAAAGGTACACAATAATCAATTTTAATATAAGTAAATACTAATACAAGATTAATTTTCATGGATGACTAATAGATTTATAATATTATGCTGGACAATTAATTGTATAACTAAACATGAAATAAGTTATATAGTATAATACTAACATTATGTAGGTAACAACTGATATCTATACCGGTGAAACCTTTTATACACTTTGTATAACCCTTTAACCGTAGAATTATTTAAACAATTAAATATCAAAATGTTGCAAAGACATTTTGAAGGTTAATGATTTATTATATTTTACTCCAATATTTAATTTAAAATTTTATAATTAGTTCATTATATACAGCTTATTAATATTGAACACAGAAAGTTGCACTAACCATTACCTAAAAAACCTTTCGTGTTTAAATTGCTTGATTAAAAATAGCAATGATATTGATAGTCTATACATATTATACCTAATAAAATATTTTTTTTTTTTTGTAAACGTTAAAAAAAATGTTCGGTTGCATACATAATAACCGTCAGCGTATAAACGACATATTAAAATTATAAACTGGGAGTGGTTGCATTTCAAAGTTATCTTTATACAGTTTAAACCTGTAGTAATTGTACCCAGCAACGAATGATATTATAAAATAAAAATGTAAATTTGAATAGATAATATAATTATACTATCGAGACGTAATATAATGGCATTTATAAAATAATAATTGTATTAAGTATTCTACGACATTTAAATATTTTATAAAGTATAACCAAAACTTTAGATGTAACATTTGAAAGTATTGCAGATGGCATATTGGATATTTTAGATTTTATTTTTTTTAAATACGAAATAATATGTAATGTGTCTATGTGACTGAATAAAAAATAATCTTTCTAAAAATGAATAAATGTAAATACCATATAGTAATTACAATTACAGTGAAAGAAAAATATTAAAATTCAGAGTAACCATCTAAATGTTTATTTATTTTGTTTGTCAGATAAAAAAGAAAATTAAACTCGACCTTTATTCTAAACTGTTAACAGCTAAAACGTTTTCCGGGGTTTTACTCAGTTTATTTCTCTTTGGAAATTTGAAAAAGAAGTTTTAATTAAAAGTACCTACCTATTTTAATTACATTATAAAATATAAGTCTAAATAATACCGAGATCGAGCATTTACCCAATCGCAGACTGAATAATTGTTTGATGAATTAACAAAAAAATATAAAATAAAATGTCTCAATGAATACATTTTTCATAATATATCGAACATAAAACTTATAATGTAATTAGTTATAATATTGCATAAATTAAAGATTAAATTTTTTTTTAAATAATTATCTTTGAAATTAAATAAATACACTAATATTACGACACATATTTTAAAGGAAAATATAAATTTAGAACTACTATCACGATGGATAATGTGAAATAAGATTGCAAACATTTTAAGTTTTTTATAACAATATTTCGAACGATTGCCGGATGATTAAAGACATTTTTTTTTTTTTACTGAAAAATGAATGGCTTGTGAACTTTTTTAAGTAATGCTCCTAAATTAATGTTGCAACATGACATTTTTATATTTAGTGTTTCAGATAAATATTCTGAGTACAGTTTAATTAAATAAGATATTTGAACACACGTTTTTGTGCAGTTATCGATCAAAAATAAAATAAAAACTAAAAGTAAATAATAACCGCTATTGCATCGGCATTTATAAACGTATAGTATTATGTTATAAAAAGTATTTAGGTCTTAGGTATGTATTCAAATAATGTACCACCCACGAGTATAATATCTTCACACGGTGTCAATATTTTCGTTGTCGTGCAAATAAATTGCAAAATATCTGGTGCATGAACGAATTTCTCATTTTTAAATTTAACACAATAATTATATTCCATTTGTCTCTATTGAAATGGCACCATTTAATAAATACTGGAAATGGTACATGTATTTTCATATTGATTTGATATCTGAATGTTGAACTTCGAAATCTGTTGCAATTGGCTCAGTTTTAATTATGTTTTATGGCCTAATTGATATTGAGTCATTTGCTTTATGTTTAAAATGTTAACTTTAAACTTTCCGTTTGATTTGTTTCATCTTATATACATATTATGAGATTTATTGCAATTATGTTCGTGCAGAACTTTAAGTACATGCATTTAATGCATAAACAATCACTATTAGTGTTGATATACTGGCGTAACAAATTATATTTGTACATAACCATTTAACTTTCTATCATTTCGTTGTCGTTATATTTTCTTGAATTAATAAAACTAATGACAAATCCTGTTAAGGTGTAGTATTTTTATATTTTTGTTATTTTAACAAAATTAGAAGGACACAACAGAAATTCAAAATTAGGATCGACCTTATATTACAAAAAGTTTTCAAATGTAGCTGAACCTTAGATGTTTCTAGAACAATTTATAGATGTGGGTGGATGAAATTTCGAAGGGGTGAAAACTAAAGCTACCCATAAAGTCAGTTATTGTATAATATTATATACGTATAGTTTAAAATTGATTATTATAAAATATATATTTATTTTTCTTTAAGAGGACGTCGTACTCGCTTGTTTAGTCATCGTCGTATATTACTAAATGCATGACATACCTACCAAATTTTACAAACAGAATAATCCATTTAACTCTATTATTTTTAATATTATAGTGAATTTACCAATTTAAAAATATTATGTAAGTTGCCTCCATAGAATTTTTTCACTATTTTAATTTCAAAATAAGTTATGAATATCTTACAATTTTAAAATACTATGAATCTAAATCTATGCCTGATTTTCACATACGTTTTTACTATACTCGAAAATATAATATGTCTGATATTATATAGTTATAGCTATGTAGGCTCGTAGTTATAATGTTCTAGAATTTCATATCCATAGTTGTGTTAACTGTTATTGCTGAATTCATATTGTATTATATATTTATTCGTAGTTAATGTGTTACAGAGCTTGTAAATATAATAATACATCTATTTTATATTTTGTTGATAACCGTTTATAAGCTATTGTTTTTGTGTAATGACTTAATTAAACAAAATATTGATTACTGATTACGCACACATCGAGCTAATTAAATTAATATCAAAACGTATTCATCAACCGTTAAAACATATTTTTATTTTTGGAAACATGGATCTTTTATACAGTAGTTTTACAATAGGAAGTTGTGATGACTGATGAGTGTAATTCCGTAGTGAAGCGTGAGTAAAGCTGGTATCCAGCGATACCACTTCGGCGTGATTTATTATGTATTTCAATAAAGAAAGGAATAAAAAGAGAAAAAACAGTGATAATAATAGTAATTTAAGACTTATTGGAGAGTTATTGAAGTGCCGTAATGTACTTTATTTCTTATTTGAATAATTGATTGATAGTACATTAATATGTTGCTTAGTTTAGTGTAGTTTATTGAAATAGTGAAGAAAATCAGTAGGCCATCGTCAGGCCCGCTCTGACCTATTCAGCTACCTTTGTTCTACAAAAAAATTGCCGCCCCCCCCCCCCTCTCACTTGATCACTCAATATCATACCTTGACTAAACAAAAATTGTACTTGCATATTTATGAGGATTGTAACATGTAAATACCTGTATCAAATGTTATTAGCTGTCTTCCAATAAATTAATTAAATTTAAACATAAAAACATAATATATTATTTTAAAATATTAGACAACTTTACCTCAATGAAATAAATTTGATAAAAATCAACTTTTTTTACTTTACCTATAAACCTATAGAATGGATATATACACAATAATCCAGTAATATGAACTTTAAAATAATTATAAGAACAAAACATTAAAATCAAGATGAAAAAAATTAAACTTCTACTGTTAAAAAAAAAAACACAGTATCATTATTTTATAGTATTTTATAATTACATAGAATATATTATAATGTTACAAAATAGCTTATTATATAAATGTATAATTTTTGAACTTAAACAAAATGAACTTTTCTAGCTTTTACAGCTGAAAACTTTTCAATTAATGATTTTGTATCCACACTTTGACATAATTGATGTTCAATTGAAATAATTGACAGATTAGTCAATCTATCTTGTTTCATGGATGATCTAAGATAATTTTTGACTATCTTTAACTTTGAAAAAGATCTTTCTCCTGTAGCAACACTAACAGGCATAGTTAAATAAATGCGTAGAGCAATACACGTGTTAGGGAAAAATGATGATAAACCATTTGTATGAATATAATTTAAAACATCATGAGAATTGTAATCTAATTTTAAATGAATTCTTAATGATTTAATTTCTTCGTACAACTCAGGACCACTTATATCAGATTCATTAAGGACATTATCGGTCAGATGTATTTGTAAATCATTACAATGTTTGAGTAATTCTATATCAGACATTTGTATTAAATTCTTAATTGAATAAAATATTAAAAATATATCCGAATTTGATCTAAGTAACTCAAATCTTTCATTAAGTGATGAAAGAGTAGAATCTAAAATAGTATAGTAAAAGTTACATTTAAAACTATTATGTGGATCAATTATGGGTTCATCTTCAGTCTCATAATCAAAATGTTTCTTTCTTTTCCTAAGTCTTTGTTCTATTGGAAATGTAGTGTCTCCGTTTACATCTAAAGATAACTCTTTTGACTTTGAGATAATATCTAAAAAATGTTCATCACTTCTTTTATTTGTAAAGTATTCTTTTAAATTTTCGATCATCTCTAAAGCAACGCCAATATTTAATTTTGGGTCTTGAAACATTTTACTCACAACATTAATTTTTGATAATATTTTATACCATATTATTGTAGCACAAATAAATTTGAAGGATTGTATTTTTTTACACAGCGACTGGGCTAGTAGTCGTGTGTTCATGTCCTCTGTCTCATCTTCATTTATTTGAATTAAAGAATCATATATTTCTCCAAGCTGATATTTTAGTGGCTTAATCGATTCAATTCTACTTTCCCATCTAGTGTTTGATAAAGGTTTTAATGTTAAATTTGAAATATTTTTTTTTAGAATATTCCAACGTTTTGTTGACGCAGAGAAATAAACATATAACTCTTGAACAATATTAAAAAAATCAACAATTTCAAATGACATTTTAGCAGCATCATTTACAACTAGATTAAAGGAATATGCAGAACAAGGCACAAAAAAAGCACGAGGATTTATCTGAAGAATTTTTTTCTGTACACCATTGTGCTTTCCTCGCATGTTCGCACCATTGTCGTAGCATTGTCCTCTTAGGTCATTTATGTTTAATTTTAATTCAGTTAAAACATTTAATAAACAATCTGAAAGTCCTTTTCCTGTAGAATCATTAATGGGAACAAAACCTAAAAAATGTTCACAAATTACTGCTTCGTTATTTTTAACAAATCTTACAACAATTGTCAATTGTTCTGAATGACTCACGTCTGGAGTACAATCAAGAATAATTGAATAGTATTTTGATTCTTTTAACATGTCAATTATTTTTGATTTTATAAGAGGTATTTATATAATGTGGCAGCATCGGATTTTCATTAGTGAAAATCGAAGTACCTACTTTCAATTGAAAAACTTGATTTTTTTTAGTGTTAGATTTCTTTTAAATAAGTCAGGCTAGATGACCTAATTAATGATTTTTAACCTTAATAAATACTTCATAATTGCATTGTGAAATTTAATTAAAAGAGAGTACCAGTATGCTATAGGGACCTATGTAAACTGGTCAACTTAAGATATTAAATTAAAACGAAAGACGATGCAAAAGTTGTTAATTATTTACCTATTGATAATATTGGTCAATTATAGCATCCGCGAAGTATTTATCGTGGCTGTTGTTACTATTAATCTGGGGTTATACAGCCTATCACTAAAATTAAATATTTAAGAGACATTTTAGAGACAAAATATTTTTCACTAAAATAGCTAAATTATATACTATTAGAACGATGCACTTTTATTTTATTTATTGACTAATGATTATTTTGATATGGACAATGTATAAAACATAATTTAACCTAACGTTTTAAAGTAACTATTATTAAAAAATATATCGACCCCCTCTCCCTGGGAGTTTTCCGAAATATTCCTACTCTAGATACTGTTATATTAGATATTATAGGGACTACTTATTCACTTGGAAAACAACAATATCTCTCTTGGTCGAAATAAAGTCGTCCATGTCAAATTTAGGATTTCCTGAACACTTATCGCACCCATATTATACGTACACCATAATACAACTAAAATGACGCGTATTTGTTTAAATTTAATTTCGACTTCTGGTGCAACTGGCATTATTCTCATCGTTTCTTTCCGACATCTTGTGTGTATACACAATAATGGACGTCCGTCATTGTTGTTGCTGTTGTCTTGGAATTTCAAGTTAGTGGGATGTAGTTTATTGTAACGACCAGTGTGTTCGATTTTCAACCGACATATTTTTCATTTAAACACTACCAAAATCATTGCTGCAGAGCTTACAACTTATAATTCAACACTCAGAGTATAAAATATAATAATTTTTCTTAAGTCATACAATATTTAAAAATAAAAAATCTATAATATTATGTAAAATCGTCAATAAGTGTATTTTTTTCAATACACATTTTAACTTGTATTTGCTTAATAACAATTTATTAGAAGCTATCCTTTTTTTTTCCAATTTTTAACCGTCGACGCCGCAGGAACTACTTTTGCATTGCTTCTGCGACGCCGCCATCATTTATTGACAATATCAAATATTTATACATCGTGGGGGGTAGACGGGACGACAGCTCCCCGACTTCCCCCCCGTTCATTCATTTTCAAAAATTATTAGAAGGTACCTACATGAAACACCGATAACTCGTTGACAACCGTAAATTATAAAATAAAAATCAGGGAATTCACTCTGCAGTTGTAGCTCTAGCAAATTTAGATATTTTATAATTTATTTATTTTTCTATTAATATAACAGTAGAAATAAGTTGAGAGGTGGCTAGTTAAGTTAGTTACTAGTTCGTTTTTTTTTTCAAAAACATTGCTTATTTTATTACAAAATAAATTAGGTAGCTAATATAATATATATTATTAATTATTATTATTAGCTTATTAGCTAATATGTACCGACGTGAATACAGTATGTATAATATTATAGCAATGTAATATCCTTAAGAAAGTTACAAGTTCAAGTGTCTTCCAATTTTACACTCAAAAAAGTTTATAAAAAAAATATTGCATACCTATGGAATTTTAAATCATTTAATTACTATAAAAACTTATAAGAAACATTCTATTATATTTTCAAGCTTATGAATTGTTTTATCAATATAATATTTTACTGAAAAAAAATCAAACATTTAAAAATACTTTAATACAAATAGCTTAATTTCAAAATTTTCTCGGTGCTAGAAAATGATAATTTTAGTGGAATGTTTCAACTTTCAAGTTTATACGACTAATACTTTTTACAATATAAGTTACAACAAAATAACAAAAAACTTTTGAATTTAAACTTCCGTTCAACTTTTTATTTTTTTACCAGCAATAAGATTAACTTATAAATAATCTTGTATCAAATGTTCAAGACTTGTACTTGTAGATATAAAAATTTAAAATTATATGAATTTTTATCTTACTGTGAAATAATAAAATAAGGAAATGTTCATTAATTTGATACATTTCATTTGAATCTATTAAGTGGGAACTTATATTCAAAACACTATAATGATGTATTTTTCATATTTTGATTTGTTCAATGTTGGTAAGAACAATTTATAAGGAACCTTGTATTTAATTCTTAGGGCTTTTGAATTCCAATCAACAGTTTTATTAATATACATTAGTGTAAAAAAATCAAAAAAAAATGTAAAAATTTAAAATGTATTTTTAAGCTATAAAAACTTAATAAAGGCTAATATTTTGAAATCATTTTACGTTTAGATAATGATGGTATCAATGGGTATTGTATAAAAATTGCAAATCTTTACGGTTATTTATTTTTGAATTACAACAAAAAAATCAATTTTTTTTTTGTTAAAAATTCCCATGTTTGTAATTTTAACCCCCAAATTTTGCAAAAAAATTAACTAGATAACTAATAAATCACCGCCAAAATTGGAGTTTTAAGCTTTTTTAACATGATACTGACCTAAAAATTAATGTTTATTATAAAACTAATACATTCTTGTTATTATGCTCAAAAATCAAAATTCAAAATTAGTATTATTCACGTATAATTATAATGATCCTCGATAGTGAAAATTATATTTAATAATTTCACCATTGGATATTATTTAAAGATAATTATGAGTAAACTGGCATTTGCAAATACATTGTACAATTACTAACTCCTTGATACCATATTATGTGATATTTAATTATTTAAAGGTTTTAATAATTTTTTTTTCGGAACAAATTTGGTGTATTAAAAAATATTTTGCAAAACTAATAAAATATATTGATAATGTTAAAAAATAAAATATTAGATACCTTTATTTTTTTTTATCATATTATATTTTCTAAATTATCAAAAAGTGACAAAAACATTGACGTATTTACTATTTATGCCTTCAGTGCATGGTAATTTATTTTATATAGACTGCGAAAAAATAAAATTGAGTTAAGTACAAATTGTTTTTCCCCGAGAGCGGAATTCAAGTACAATAACATTAATTGGACATTCGATTTTTTTTTTTGGATCTATTTTGTTGCCGTCGCGCATTTCACTTACCTGTATACTTTAAAGTCTCAGCTGTCGAGGATTTGAACTATTACACTCAAATAATATAGTTAAAGCATTACAATATTTCATCAGACGCGGGTCGTCTCGAGCACCACACGCTAGCTATAACGTCATCACCCATCGGTTAATCATTGTGCTATATTATTGTTGTGTACGGAAAACAATATCCGGTCGCATACGGTCCACATTCGGCCCCCTATTGTGCGATTACCACCCGTAGGCAGCCTTTTTGGATGACATTTCTTGGCCTCGTGCCAAAATCCAACTGCTGTCGGCTTATAAACTTAAAGTCTCGTGCGCGCACATAATGCGATGTAATACGTTTGTATTAGTGTATGTGTTTGTTCTAATAATTGTAATAATTAACGGCAATGACTCGGACACAACCCTAAGCTAATAAATGGACTATATATACACCCAAAAAAGTAAAGTGAAAATTCAACCCACAAGTTACACATTTTATTATACGTAACCGACGTGTATCAGACCAACGGCAATGTTATATACAGCTTTCACTTTTCAAGGGATATATTATGCAGCAAACTACACATATTATACCCGTGGTACCTATACTATTGTTTCAAAGCGACAATAATAATTCGAATTTAAATGAACATCGCACTTGACTTTTAATTAAGATAGGTACTATAGCTGATAATATATTAGATTATTTTTTTTTAATAACATTTTCTCAGACATTTAGACTGCAGTCTCGAAAGAGTGATTTATCTGACTTTAAAGTTGTTTAGGTTGCAGTTAACTTACAATTTACGAGTTTAAAAAAATATTATTGTCGCTGTCTTAAAGTGGATTAAAAATGCACTTTTTATGATTTATTAAGTATTTAATATCATTATTTTATTTTATTTTTTTTTTGTCGAGGATACCAATCTGGCACCTATCGCCCACTATTCATTATTCTGGTGGTAAAACTATTGTTATTACCTACTCATTATCAGCTATAAATAATAAGAATAGGTACGCACAAAAAAAAACTCTGTAATAAACTATTTGTTTTGAGCGGCACGCAATGATTTAGTGTTCGAATATTACGGGCAATTAAAAACAAAAAACCAGGCGAACATAAAGTATAGTAATAATAGTAATATGTCTACGGTATTTGTATTGCGATATAAATTTATATAATGTTTAATTTTCGACGAATAATTGGTATAATTGCAAACAATGTAATAAAATACAATGCATATAGTGGTAACTACGGATAAAACCGTTATGAAACATTCGAGTTTCTAACTACACAGTGCTGTTGCCTGTAACGCCAATGCATGGTGCATAAATCATTATAATAATATTATATACTCACCACGATACCCAGATAAATTATTGATAACCAAAAGCGGAGAAAATATTTTGATTCTCGGACCAGTGTAACAGCAAAACGCAATTTCGTCGTTTATGTGGGCTCGATACTATAATATGACATTGTATAATATTGATTCGTACAGTGTTGGTTTTGTTTAAGTCTTTCTCGGCTATAATAAAGTACTTATTCAAATACTTTTTTGTGTTTCGAATCCATTTTAAATATACTTAAAAAAAATTAATTTTTTAAATATATACTTATTTTATGAGCTTATAGTTAAGTGTTTAAAAAATCCCAAGCTAAATTATATGAAAGTTTGGCTCCACTTAATTAAAAACAATATTTAATCATAATTGTATACAAATATTTATGTACCAAAATAAGACTTGCATAAACAAATACTTTGGTTCGGAAAAGTGCTAATAGATATTATGCAAGTATGCAAGTATTAAAAAACAATATTGTAATCATGTTATAGGTAAATTGCGTGTTTATATAGTTATTGAAAATGTATTTAAATGGTTTTTATTTAAGTACCTATACGTCTAATGGCTATACCTAAATAATAATTATTTACCTATTTAGTGAATAGCTAGGTATTTTAAATTAATTTTAAAACTGTTTGTACGTGGTTACAGTGATAATATTATAACATAACCGTCAAAGGCCGGAAATTATTAATACAAACATCTCAACGTCTTACGCAGATTAAAAAATGCGTGGTGTATTACATATATATATATTATATCATGTGAACGGAGTCGTTTTCTTAAGATTTATCGTCGTCTATATCGGCGGAACCATAATATATTCTAACACCCACATACCATAATTTTATTTACCAATGATACCCGTATATCGAGTACCGACTGTGCGATGTTGTTGTTATATCTATATAAGATTATACGTTCAATTTCGATATAAAGCGACCGGAACCGATGTTTATCGTCACTAAATTATTATATGTCCGGCAACGGGTCTGTCTCGGACGTCCGGTGCACCAGACCTATGACCATCACGACAACGACACTATGGTACCCATAGGATGGAGCAGATATATATTATGTATACTTATACTGGCTGACCCGATGAAAACGGTGTAGCAGATAATATTATTATTATTGGGCTGGTCCGGCTGGTAGTATTACAACATTTGATTCCGGTATCTGGTACTGAACTATTTGATTACTTACTACGCCGTATCGCTTGGGCAGATAAATTCAGTATGTAATTTGGGACGAAATGTAAAAGTATAACATATATTTTGCACCACATTTAAACATTATTTTTAGTATTATTTGCTCCACAACAGTAAGCAAAATGGAATATGTAGTCTGCGCCACACTTTTAAGGTCTTAACTTCAATTTTTGAAATTTACCATTGTTTTCAAGGACAATATGGCTTTTTTTATGACCCGAAATTGTACTTATTTAATAAACATAAAACATATAACTTATATACATTTAATTATAATGATAATAGACTGATTTTATATTATGTTTTATAATAACCAAAATTGTACTTATTTAATAAACACTAAATATCAGTGCACCTATTTAAGATGTGCCAACAATAAAATATAATATTGAATTAAAGGAAAAAGATAAAATTCGTTGAGTGCCAAGAATTTTTTTTTTATGGCCATCGGTAAAAAAATGTTGGTCACCACAGGATTAGAGAAAAACAACGAAACAAAACCATATATATTATATACACCAATAACTTCTAGTGCGACGGATATTGGATTATATTTTCTGATAAAACGGCTAATTTATGGTTTTTCTTTTCTTTTTTAGTTTCAAGCAGCTCTGCTACAACGATGGAATCTGCCGTCGTTCATGTGCGCCTTCTGTCCATTCATACATGTCCTTTCCATCACGGTGAGTGTGTTCACGCTGACCGCCATAGCTGTGGACCGGCGCCAAGCCATACTCAATCCGTTCGCGTGAGTATATTAATTGCCACTGGCAAGCCTTTGAGAATGGGGTCATATTCTTTATCAAAGAGTAAAGCAAACTTCAGACGATTTTACGCCTGTGATGTTATAGATTCCGAGTATCATAGATACGACGAACGGCGTGCGTACAATTAATCCTCACTTAATATGTAGGTGGGTACTTTATTCCTACACAGCACACATAATATAATACTTAATAGCAGGTTTATCGATTTATTTCAGTCTACGGTTACACATCATTTTGTTAACTATTTATTGTAATATTCCAATCGTCGAAGCGATTTTCTAACTGTTTTTCGTAACAAATAAAAATTAATCAACCGTAAAAAAAAACTACCATCGAATTACGATGCAGATTATTTATCCAAATTTACAATAAACAATTCATTAACCATAATTTGTATTGTTGGCCAAACTAGTACAAACGCATAAAAACATACAAATTACAATGTTTAAATAAAATCAATATGTAATTACTTATTCGCTGATTGAATGAATAACAATTGGATTTAATGAAGTTTTTAACGCATTTATAAATTATATAATACTATGTAGAACAACCGGACTAAATAAAACGAACTCGTCTCGCTTCGGTTGTAATATTTTGGCTTAAGACATAAACGTATAGTAATGTGTTTGATGTTAATTTAAATAAAATATCTAATATGAATCATCACATGGGAGGAAACAATTCAGGGAGGATCTCAGTTAAAACAGTGCATATTTTTGACATTTCTTAACGGTTGTCGGCAGTTTTTTACTCACAGATAAAAACTATTGAAAAAACAAAATATTTCTGTTGTAAGTTCCGTATAGAGTCAACTTTTGAGTAACAAAATATATGTGAACATGCTACATGCTACATGAAACTTTATAAACAATTCTCGAACAAGTACTCAAAGGAAAACGTAATAAAAAAAACATCACTGTAAAAAGTGTAAAACCAATACATTCCTCTATACATATCCAGTCTAAAATAGTTGTATTTTAATATTGTTTAATATCAAATGTCGGTATTTTTGAATGGTGTATGACGTATAGAAAGAGGCTTGTGAGAACTTTAATACGTTCAAATAAAAATAAAAAATTGTCCAAAGTTACAACTACTTGAAATGTTGACTTGAGACGAGGCTTAATAATAGTTGGAAAATATCTGTTACGCTATCTGTTAATTGTTATCTTATAATTTTATAAATATTTTATATAATAAATTAACGATGAATTTCGATATAAAAATGTTTTTTTTTCATTATAAAGTATCAATTTAATTATTGTCTTTTGAAGTAGAGTTTGAACAGATTCGTAAACGTCTTTTTTCTTACGCTGAACTAGGTTCTTATTTTTCTTATTCTTCGCCCTTCCTTTCATATCAGTAACATTGCAAAAAATAATATTTATGTTGTTGGTGCACCAATATTGTGCATACATACATACTATAATTAATAAATATATAACTAACTCAATGTACGTATTATTGTTTGCGGTTTGATGTTTATAGACACTGTATTTATGTATTACATTCTAACCAGTAACCACACGTCATATAAGTTTTAAAATTGTATGATAATTGTGTAACCAATGTTATCATGAATGTTTGTGTTATACTCTTAAATAAAATTGTAGTGATAACTTACACGCCTAACACTTTTTTCTTATGATCCCCTCATATAATATTAGATGCAAACAAATGCATGTAACTCGTAACTTTAAATCTTAAATATAACCTAGTCACTTTGAATGTAGCCTGTAACTATATGCACACTTTTAGTGTAACGTGTAAGATTAGGTTAGTCTATAGTTACAATTAATAGTGAAACTTGTCCATCCAACGTCCACGTCCCTGAATAAAACATAATAATATATTGCAGTATAATAACGCATACATTATGTAATATACTTGTTGGGTGGGTACATATAGTCAACAGAATCGCAAATACTAATCCAATGAAATCCCTTGGGTGTACATTGCGAATAAGAAATCCTAAGCACGTACGTTCATTATTATTTTACATAAATAATAATAGTGCCTAATATGCATGTGAATAATGGGTGGTGGTATTTCGTTGCAACGTATAATGAATGATGATAAACAAGATATAATACGACAAATTATTTGATATCATCAGTAGGCTCAGAAATCGTAACCATGATATTATCCGTTGTGTGGCCGCCGTGGCAAGTACCTGCAGCATAATACAGCACATAATTAATAAGGGGTTATCTTAAGGGTCCATATGACCATCATAATATATTAAGAGTTTTCACATGCCAAAACTATTGTCTGCGGCAACGTCGACGTTATTGTAATAATTACATTTACGCGAGTGGATACAAATATCACACGTGCACGACATTTCACATGACAACATTATTAAGATACGCTCACACGCTTCAGCCCTGCAAAGACGACCAGAAATCGGTAGAGTTGGTATATTTTTATTTAAATATTGAAGTAGCCGTTAATCATTAGGTACATGATGAAGGTGCATAATATATTGATTGCACGTTCTACCGATTCCTCGAGTAAACCACATGACTACGTGGAACAATAACGGCTGCATTATTATAGTTACGTCGTTTTTATAATAATGATATGATATTATAATATTATTGTTATTATTATATACGTAGGTATCGCATAATATACCATGGAATTCCACTTGCAAGAAAAATATTCTTACCAGATGATTGTTTTATTTTCTTTACCGCAGAAAAAGTTATTTCATCAAACCGAACCACTCAAGTGTTTTAAAACTAAAATGTCCCGTCAACAATGTTTCATAAAACAACTGTTGAGAAAATAGTAAAGCACATGACAGCAGTTTCAACTTAATTACAAATCTTAGAGTCTAAAATAGTAAATATAATACGGTTTCAGTAAAAATGATTATTATAATGTTTTATTGCCTAAGCAATAACGTTCTTATTGATCGCTTTATGATTCATTAATTACTACTATGATAAAGTAACAAAAACAAAAAATGTACTATTAAAACTCTCTATCTTATACAAAAACTAAAGAATATAATATTCAATAAATACTCAATGATGGAAACTGTAAAATATAAAAGATGGACTAAACAAAAAAAGATTATAATTTATATTAAAATTAACAATCAGATAATTCACGAACACTGTGTAATCAAAAATCGTAACGGACTGACATAACTATATTATACATGAGAGGCATCATTTAGGTGTTCTATATTACATAGTAGGTAAGGCCACAAACCTAAAACTGACTATTAAAATAATTGTTCAATATTTCAACAATAATAATGATTAAATAGGTAGTAAATATCATGTATATGGTTAAAAACTCTAATTACGATAAATACAGGTAGGTAATACCTACCTACTAATTTGTAATTTTTATAGATGTTGTAAACAGTATCGACTTTTTAAAATTTAATTCAGCTGTATTAAATTATTATTATTTATTATTTTCAACAATTTAGTAAGTACCTATTATAAACGATAAACATATAATACTAAGAGTCGGCGAGTAGCTTTGAAGTATAGTTTTCGAGTATATAGGTCGCTGTTGAATAGTCCACTGCAATACGTATAATGTAATGGATGTGCTAAATAATTTTTTGAATTCAATAATAAATTGCACAACGTGATTCTGAGCATAAAAAGTATTTCAGCCTTTTTATAAGGATATATTATTGAGTTAACATTTAAGACATCCATTACAATGACCGACTCAAAGACAAAATAGGTGTACACTCGAAACTTACTAAACAGCAGAGGAACCTCCCCGGTTTATTTACATTTATTAAAATCATGAAAATTAATGTTTAGAATAATACCATATGAGCGATGACTGTCATAAAATGATAATAAAAGTTAAAGTTAAATGTTACTACTTTCATTACAAAACAAAAGTTTTCGAGATTTTTTCAGCCTTTGAAAAAAAAAATTGTGAATAACATTATGAAATTAGTTGTAGTTGTAGAACGATATAAATCCAATGTTGATACTTTCAATTTGTAAATTTGAACAAATAAAATTAGCACGAAGAATTATTTTTAAGCTTTTCCCAAAAACTATTTATGACAATATGATATTTTTTTTAATCATGGAAAAAGCTTTTTTCTTACTAGATTGATTCAGGGAGAGAGAGAGAGAGAGAAATATAATAATCTTATAAAATTAATCAAACGATCATTTTTCAATATTATATCCATAACATTAACTCCAGATTCCAGTTAATATATATATTTTTATACATTTTAATCAATCAATAAACTCATTATGGTATGATAAACAATAATAATTTCTCTGTCTTCTTATTCTTTAGGATAATTTATTAATTAAGACTCAGACTAAGCCTATGTATTGAAATTTTACTGTGTCTTTTATAAACGTGGTTGATTATGTCCACAAATTGCTTCATATATTGAAATAAATAATTATTTTTTACATTACACTTTTTTCTACTTGTAAGTATAACGCACATCATTACATAGTTCAACAATAAACATGAAAAATTCATGCTATGACATACATTTTTTCAAAACTAAAAAATTACATATTATTTTCAAAATGGTTGTTGGATGTCTCGTTTTGAAATTTAAAAAAAATATTTCTTAACTTACCCTACCTCCAGAATCTATATTTATGTTGCAGGGGACTTAGTGAGATGCCGTATTACAATACGCTTATTATTTGAATTGTTTATAGAGAAAAAACAAAATGTATAAAAATAATAATTATTATTTAGGTTAAATTTAAAGGGACTTTGGTTTTCTCACTTTATCTATTTCACAATTATAAAATGCATTACCTCCACTTAATAATAGTTTGAAAATCATTGGAAATTACATATTTTAATTTAAACATATTTTTTTTATTCTAACAAAATTAAATTTTCATTTCACTATAAATTATTGTTTTCAGCTAATAAATCACAGCTTAAAGTTTTGAACTTAAATTTTCTGAACTTTGTTTTTCTTAAACGAAGCGCTTTTAACATCAATATCATCCTAATCGCAATGTATTTATACTTATCTCAATAGTATATAGTTATTTCCTTAACCTCTATTTGGTTTAAATTACACATTCCTAAGCTACTCCAATAAACCCTACTGTGTATGGATTTAGTTGGAGGGTATTAGGTGGTAAAATATTGCTTATTGTAATACGATCTCATTGTGCTATGTGTGATAATGCTATGAAAGTAAGTATATTACAAACCATTGTATCAAATAAGTTCCTTATTTTATTTTTATAACAATCCTATTTACGCCATTTTCATATACGAATATCAATAATAATCTATACAGACGTTTTCGCGTTTATCTCCTCAGCCGTGCAACGTACGCATTCACCTAAATAGGAATGATAAGACCGCAGTGGATCAGCGAACATTCTGTGAAAGCCTTTGACGCGCATTGTCGTGGATTCTCACATACCGAGCGTAATTCGTATCGTTTAACTGTTTGTGCATTTATCATGATCGATCGATCGCATTGATGGCCCGTGATCGTGTGGAAGGAAATCAATACATTTTGTAGAACGATAACAATTAAAGCTGGGCTTAAGTCGAGTAAAAAAACCTCGCCTGCAGCTTTCTAACAATCATATCGAATATATGCGTCAACACAAATTATTTATTTCGACAAACATTGACGTAGGAGGGGGGGACGACAATCAAAAACTATAACAGATAAAAATATCTTCAAAATTGTCAAACAGGAAGAAAAAACCCTATACAATTACATTAAAATGTTATAATAATATCATATTTATTATTTATGACGAATCAGTGGAACAAGTTATTTTTTATTAATATTTTCTATAGTCTAATAAAAAATATAATCTCGATAATAATAACAATAATAATGATCACAACAGTAGCGATGCGTTTGTGTTTGCAGTGCGAGGACATCAAAAACCCAATGCCTGTGTGTGATCGGGTTGATCTGGATCGCCGGTCTGGCACTGAGTTCACCGATGGCGTATGCTCAACGGGTGGTTTTCGTGTCCGAAGACTGGCCGTTCTGCCTAAACGTCAACTTGTCACACAACGTGATGCTCGTTTATAGGGCTCTACTGGTGGTCGTGCAGTACGTCATACCGCTGTCGATCATGACGTGGGCCTATTCCGGGATAGGATTCGCCCTGTGGGGTTCGTCGGCTCCCGGAAACGCTCAGTCACAGAGAGACTTGAATCTGATGAGAAATAAAAAGCGGGTAAGTCGTTGTATGTTGAACAACATTATTGTGATTCTTATTCTTATTGATATAATAACTCATCGCTTAGACAAATTATCGCGTCTAATTACTACTTCACATACAAACAACTTACTATACGACATCATAAATCATAATATCATGGAACCGATCGATAAGCAACTAAAAATGATTTTTCGATATCAATTTATATTATTGTAGCTGTCAAGAGATAAAAAGTATGATTCAATTTTATCATTGCGTTATAATATTATGTACCTAAATATAACTACAGAAGTACTGGTGCATTCGGGTTTTTTACATATAAACCAGGATTAATTGTTAGGGTCAAACAATGTTTTTCCTTTTACTCTTCTCAAAACTCACTGCATCAACCAAAACAAAAATATTATGTACGACATAGTTCTTCCTTAAACTCTTTACAAAGTTTTTTTTTTATTTGTAAAACATAATATTACAACAATAAGAAAATAATATATTTTTTACATTTCATTTTTTTTTACGGTTATTTTAGTTCTCTATTTTCAATATACCAATAACATAGTGGTATTGTAAAAATTATTAAAGAAAATTTGGTTTCATCGAAAAGTATACTTGAGACGGACGTAACATATTTTTATCAGGCACACGAAAATAAAATGTAAAGATTTGTACATTTGTAAAATATGTTTAAATTAATTTTGTGAGTAATTGGCAGATACTATTTATAAAACAAAAAATCATTTGTCAAGACAATTTATTATAAATTACTGTTCCAAATGTTCTTAAATGTATACAATATTATTTGACTCATACAATTACAAATACGTTGTTAGCTTACAATGTATGTTTTAAGTTGAACTCTTATATCGAATTGGTATATATTTGATACTATTATAGGCTTTTAAATGTGTAAAACATTTATTCATAAACAGCATATAAGTTATAAGTTCATTATACATACGTGCAATAACAGAAAACAGGTAGGTAGGTAAGCACTCTAAATAATTCGCTGTTTAGTACATATAGTAGGTATACTATTAATATAAAACCATTAAGACATACTACGCGTGCTTAAACTAAGCAATATGAGAAAAAAATTGTAAAAGTTCAATGAACCGGAATTTTTGTGTACCTAGATGATAATTAATCCTTATACTCATTAAGTGTATTATTAAATAATAAATTTAATTGTTTTTGAATTTCCTATACAACTCTATTTTTTTATATTAGGCATTTTGTTGCAATACGAGTATATGAATCTTTTTAGACAATATTTTTCCCTGGTTCAATTAGCGAGTGATCCCGCAAGTCCATTAGCTATGTCAAAAATGTTTGATTTTTACTCTGTGGCCAACCCTAGGTTATTTTATAAACTGAAACGAGGGACGCTTTTAATTTAAACTGTTGGATGACGAGACCATTTATCGGGTCAATTTTTTTTATGATTTAGTTTCGCCATATCTCTTTATATACTGACAAAAAAAAAATCGTTTTCACTCTGTGAATCGCTTATCAACTCGAGGTGGTTTTGTATAGCAATTGCTATTAGCAAATCGAAAGATGTTTTAGATTTTAACTGCCCGAACAAATGTATAGCGATCGAGTGACCCCTCGCCGGATGTCTAATCTCTATGGCTATACTTTTTCAGCCCCTATAGTGACTGTAGCATGGGTCCTTCAAGCTTATTCGGACATCTTATATACTCACAACTCACAGCCTAAAAACCATTTTTTTTTTTTATCAACGCCGATAATAGAGACCGGGTTTGACATTTCATTGTATTCCTACCCTTAAATGCATTTGTATTTTTTTCTTAGTATTATTCTGTATAATATTGTTCACGCGTGTATTGTAAATTTACCAGTTCAGAGTTTCAAACGGATTTTCATTTTTTTTTTATAGTTAAAAGTATAGGTTCAAGTTTTTTTAGATTATTACAATAGTATAGACTTCTTGGCCTAAACCTGTGACCAGAAATGTCATTCACATGGCTAACTTCAATCCCCTTAAACATTTTTATCCGGAGTCTTTTCCACACGAAAAAACACGTAGTAAACCACACACGCTCATGTACTTGACACGCACACAATCGATCATAATAACTATATACGTATTATATATTATAATATATTTCAATTATTATGGTTTATAATCATATAAAGGTAGAATACAATGTCATTAAACTTGACACGATTATTTTCAAGGTCATCAAAATGCTTATCATCGTTGTTGCGCTATTCACGTTGTGTTGGTTGCCCCTGCAAACGTACAATCTATTACAACATATATTTCCTCAAATAAACGAGTGAGTATTGTATTACTATTTGTATTTTATTATGTTCAATAAATGACTCACATCTTTTTTCCCCAAGACTTTCTGCGTTTTATAAATAATAATATACTTTATTGTCAATTTCATTTCAGGTATCCTTATATCAACATAATTTGGTTCTGTTTCGATTGGTTTGCCATGAGCAATAGCTGCTATAATCCATTTATTTATTCCATATATAACGTGAGTATATAGAGCATCTAAGTTGTATAAATAAACACTTTTTTACCATCACAATTATATTTTATTCGTCAATCGTAACCAAAAGTACAAAAGTAAATTGTGACACAAAATTTAAATTTTGTTGACATATTATACCTACTTTGACGATATTATATTATCAAAGATATATTTAGATATGTACATATATTATTAATAGACTCTTTTCGATATGAATGCTCTTGGGAACTGAATATGAAATTAATTGGATTATGTATATTATACAGTATACTGCATTTTATACATAATTACTTAACTATTACTACTATAGAGATTAATGTTTTATAATAACGACTATAGTACAGTCAATTTCAAAACAAATTTAAGATAATTAAAATTGAATTATGTATTTCATAGTGGTCTTAATTTTTTTTACATTCTACTGAAATCTACAAGCACCCAAATACTGCAGTGGTTAGTTATTTTTTTAATTATTTAATTATTTTTCAAAAACAAACTTTTGTACTAAGCCAGAAATGTATGTTTATCTCACAGTTAATAATATACGTCTTAATCAGAGTATTTTATGTTTATTTTATTGAAACACGTCTTAAACATAATAATAACGTACCTAATGGCCAAATAAGACAAAAACAATAATTATACTATAGTTAACTCTTCGCATTACATGCAAGTTTATACTTTTTACGAAATAATTTCTTACGTAATATCACTGACATCAACGGGCCCGGTAAACCGAGACTGAAAAGACAATTTACCTGTATCGATAATCGATCACTGAAGAAAATAGACGTTTAATTTTATAAGTAAAAAACAACATTTGAAAAAAAAATAGGATATTTTAATAAAACCTTAGATTGTCACACGTTATTTGTATTTTATGATGTATATTTTCAATTGTATACTGGTTGTGTGACGTGGGGCGGGGAAGCCTCCCACTAGTCGTTACATGTGTGCCCCTGAAGGGTTAAGTCACCCCAAAAAAATTGACCACCCTACGCCTGTGTATCTATGACAAAAATATTGAGCTTTACGCCGACCATAATTATTATTCTCAGGAGAAATTCAAACAAGAGTTCAAAATGCGGTTAGACTTCATGGCGGGAAAGAGGCGGCTGACCAGGGATCTGAGCGCTTTTTCCAGTGGCCGGTTCGAGTGGCGCACCAATCACGTGAACACGCACGAGCGAAACCTGAAGCACAGCTCGATCGTCACCAACGACACGCCATTGATACTCACACCCGACGCGTGATTGATCGATTGACCTACCGAAAGGCTGTGACCTCGTGAGACGTTATCAATTTAATATTTATTTCGGTGTAATTGTTATCGTTGCGGCGTCGGTGTAAAATAAGTTTTTCGATTGTCCCCCACGCACGATAATATAATGAAATATATATATATAAGTCTTGGCCGGAAGTCCCGAGACCCCATCGTCCCCGTTCTAGAAAACAGATCCCGCGTGATTTTTTTTATCATCACTTTGTTTTCTTACTCCTACTATCATACATTTCTTTCTATTTGC